>NC_056737.1:1259842771-1260065271 GCF_019279795.1 Protopterus annectens
TGAGCATCAGGTTTAATAACTGTGTTATTTCAGGAAGTGATATAGAAGGAAGATTTGTGGTGAGTATGTGAATCGGGAGAAATAATAAGAGTTTGTTTTTTGGGGGGTTAAGGATGAGTAGGTTTTCAGAGAGCCACTGTTCAGTTGATAAGAAGGTATGTTTTGAGAAAGTATGGAGCTCAGAGATGTTGTCGGAAATGGAGATGAGGATAGAATCATCTGCATATTGTATGAGGGAGGATCGTTTACATGATGTGTGTAGGTCGTTAGTGAAGATGTTAAAGAGGGGGGGACCCAGGATGGAGCCTTGGGGTACTCCTGTTGCGACAGATAAGAATGGAGAAGAGGAAGAGAGCCATTTGACAGACTGCTGCCTGCAGAATAGATAGATTGAGACTAGCAAGTTTAGATAGCAGCAGGGGATGGGAGACAGTATCGAAAGCTTTGGAAAGGTCTAGGAAGAGGCACAAGATAAGTTTATTGTTATCTAGGGCCTCAGCAATAGTATGGGTGAAGGATAGGAGGGCAGTGGTTGCGCTGTGGTGGGGACAGAAGCCGTGCTGGGTAGGGGTGAGAAGATTTTGTTGGAGTAGGTATTTTAGCAGTTGTGAGTGGATGCATTTTTCAAGTACTTTGGAGAGGGGGATAGGATGGCTATGGGATGGTAATTTGATGGGTCTGTGGAGTTGCCCCCTTTGTGTAGGGGAATGTGAAAAAGAATTTCCAAAGGGTAGGTACAGTGGATTCCTGGATGGACCTATTGAGTAATATAGACACTGGGTAAGCTATGGAGTCAGCAGCTAGTTTCAGGAAAATGGGGGGTGGATTATCAGTGGATGGTGATCAGGATTTGAGCTTAAGTAGAAGAGTTCGGATATAGGAAGTTGGAACAGGCTGTAAGGAGAAGGGATTATTGTTGGGTGAGTTGGAAGGGGTGAGTTGAGGCATAGTATTACCATTTGTTGGTAAGAGTGACTGAATGGTATCAATAAAGTATTTATTAAGCAAGGTAGCTGTATCAAGAGGGGATGTACCTGGGTAGGGGGAGGAGTTTGAGGGGTATCCAGAAGAAAGAATGTTTTTAATGTTTGTTTTTTGCTATCCAGTTGAGCAGAGTTAAAGAAGGACTTTTTGTCAATATTGGTTTGTTTCTTGGTAAGGTTTCTGAGATGTCTATACAAAGATAAGAGCAAAGATAATTCCTTAGTTTTGGTCCAGGCTTTCCAAGCTTTATCTCTTTGGAGCATAAGGGGCTTAGAGTCTTTGGAAAGCCAAGGAGCATAGTTAGATTTTATTCAAACCTTTCTAGAGGGAGCGAGGGAGTTCAGGCCATTTAGAAAGATACAGTTGAAACTATTTATTGCGTCATTTAAAGGGATTTGTTTCAGGAAAGACCAGTCAGTGGAAGAGAGAATAGTGTTGAATTGAGTTAAGTCGAAGTTAGAAAGTTTAAGGCATTCTCTATAGAGGTTAGGTTTGGGAGGTTGAGAGCTATATCTAAGGACAGAAGTGGGTAGGTGGTCACTGAGCTGATCTGGTAGGGCAGAGGGGTTGTGATATAGCTTACAGGTGTTGGTGAGTATCCAGTCAATTATAGAGCTAGATGTGGCATTTTTATGGATTCGGGTGGCAGAAGTTCTAAGTTGATGGTAACCATGGAGATTAATACTCTTTTTGCAGAGAGTCCATTTTGAGTTTTGACCAGTCTAGGTTGACATCTCCTAAGATGAGGGTTTCATAGGGTATATTGTGGGAGAACCAGGAAAGGATTTTCTCAAGGATGTGCAAGTTGTTTCAAGGAGGGATGTAGATGGAGGCAACTGCTAGTTTCTTGTGTGAATTAAGGTGATAGAGATAATGGGTTCGGCTGGGAGAAAGTCAGGGATGGGTGCAGTGAAAGGTGAGAGGCTGAAACTATTAGAGTGTAGGATGGCAACACCACCCCCTTTTTTTTGAAGTCTATCTGAGCGGTAGATATTGTAACCTGGTGGGAGGATTTCATTATTAGAGATATGTGGCTTAAGCCAGGTTTCTGACAAGCAGATGATGTGAGGGGTTGTATGGGCAATCCAGGATTGATAGAATTATTTCCTTACTAGAGCAGACACATGATGGTCAAAGGCCACGTTTTCCCATTCTCTGCACCGTCAGAGTGCTCTCCGTGGCATTAAACCACATCTCAGTGACCACACAGATATGCACATTCTGCAGGATTAGGAGAACTTGTAGGGAGTATTATTTTTTGTAAAGACTCCTGTCATTTTGTAGAGTTGACATACAGATTCCTATTTACAAGTAAACACAATGACATTATAATTTTAAAATTAAGTAGCTAGGATTAACATATGCATAGTAGTAGTGGATACAGGAAATGAGACAAATGCATTTAAGGCAACAGAGATCATTTAAGAAAAACACAATGAATGAATGAGAAGTCATAGCACTATAAGCAAACACAAAGCAAATGCCTTTGAGCTTAAAAAAACAGGCAGTTGCATCTCTTGAAATTAATTGAGATTAAATGGAAGAATCAAAAAATTGTAACAACTCTTAGAACACATGGAATGCAGAAGTCCCATCCAGCAGTTTTTAAACTTATTTTCAGAAAACACTAGATTCATGTGTGCTGTGATGCAAAATGCATCACTGATTGGCTCCAGAATCCACTGTTTGGGTTGCCACTGCCCAGTGTAACCATGATTTCTTAATCCCCCTCCAGATGTTAAGGAACCATGCATTTGTATGGTTTGCTTTTAATACTATTATTGCACTAAATTACGATGTGTGATACATATATTTTGTACATTTCCACTGGTCATGTCAGCTGTTTGGATTTATTTGCAGACATCAGTTCATACTCATCATAACATAACCTCACAATGACCTTGCTCTGAGGTAGCATGTCTGATAAAGATATTGCAATCAATAAGTCACTTCAACTGACTACACCCAGTGACAGACAGATGAGATAAAGCCATATGGTTTTTAGAAAATGACATAACAAAAGCCCATTAAGAATACAGTTCATAGTAATTTGATCTTTGAAATATGTGATTATATTTATATCTTAAAATAGCTTTAGCCTCAGAAGTACAGAGAATGTTTTGATTCTTACATTCTGATATGTATATAATTACAGAAAAGTTTTGTTTTATATAAGTTAGGAACTATAATGATATATTTATTATATGCAGAGAAAGGGAATCTTTTTTTAAAAAAATGCAGTGATGTATTTTTTAAGATAATTTATTAAATGGATCACAAAGATTCAGTAGTTATCACTGACCATGTCCTTTTAACACTACAAACCCACAAATGGAACTAATTCCAAAATCCTATGACTAATCAAAGCACATTACTCAGCTAGCAAACCTAGAAAATGGTGTCAACTGTCTGCATTCTCCTCACAGTGACAGTTTCACATATCATAGCTGCAACTAATATACCTGAAAACTCCGTCTCAAATTAACAGTTAAGTATATAGATTTAAAAGAACCATCTATTGGTATTAATGTAGTGTTTTAGGTATCTCATTAAAAACTTACTCAGGAACCTTTTTTATTTTCACCAATAACACTGATACAAAACAATAAACTACATCTCAGTTTATCATATTCCTAACAATGGATGGAGGGTTCCCTTATAATAAGCTACTTGACAATACATGTAAAGTAATTTCAAACTCTTTTCACGATAACAGCCAAAGATGGCTAAGGGATCCAAGGTGTGTGTGTGTGTGTGTGTGTGTGTGTGTGTGTGTGTGTGTGTGTGTGTGTGTGTGTGTGTGTATGTGTGTGTGTGTGTGCGTGTGTGTGCGCGTGTGTGTGCGTGTGTGTGTATGTATCTGTGTTTGCAGTTTTTTAGTTGCTTTGTGGGCACCTTTCTGTAAAGGTTCTCCTGGTACTTGTCCTTTGCCTAATAGGTCCAGGTGGCTCATCATAGGCTTAATCTTGTGGCTCATTGGCTGCAGGGGCATTTGCATATGTTGGCCTTTCTTCTTTTACCTAAATTTTGTTTTCCTGTTGCATATATGATATGACCACTCTTCACCTAACAGTATCATCATCCCATGTTCCCCATGTTTACATAGGGTCAGGATGTCTTGTCTATTGTCACCACTTCTCTCTACTATGAGCTACTGTCTTATCTTTCATAGTCATGGCCACCTGTCTCAGTCTTTTCATGCAATCCATCCTTCTCCTGGTTGGATATCCTTGCCTCCTCTTGCCTTATTTCAGTCTCTCCCAAATCAGTTTTACCAATTTTTTTTCTGCTTTCCTACACCTGTGACCAAAGTATTGCATTCTGCTCTCCTTCACCTTTTCTTGGAGTTATCTCAATTTCTCTAATGATATCCTTATTTATTTACTCTCTCACACTGTATATTCTAGTACCCATCTCAAGCACATCATTTCCATCTACCCAAGCTTCCTCAGCGTGTCTACCTTCATTGTCAAGATTTCTGTGCCATACAGAAGCACTGGTCATACCACTGTTTTGTACACAGTACTATTCAAATTCCTTGACATTCTTCTTGTCACACAATACCCCAAACACCATGTGCCATCTGACTGCACAACATCTGATTCTGGCTTTCATCTCCTCATTCAGACTTCCTTTTGCTCAACCATCCCTCTCAGATACTTGAAACTATGAACCTGTGTGACTGTTCTCCTTTCTTTCTCAGTTTAATCTTCTTCTGATTTCAGCCACTTGCTGTTATGACCACTGTCTTTTCTATACTCAGTTTCATGTACCTAAAAGGAGAAACAAATTATGAAAGTGTTTGGTTTCATCCCAGTGTGTCTATTGTACACTGCAGTATAACATAGTTCCTTATTATTACATATAAGAAACACCATAATCTTAAAAGAAAACCACGAGGTAGAACTTCTGAGGACATCTGATGTGTAACTGTGAAAGCAGAGCCTCTTAAACATAAAAAAATCTGCCTATTTAAAATTCATGGACAACCAAGAATGTAACATATTCAACCATGCAATGCAAGCAGAGTTTCTAAACCAGATGCTTAAGTAATATTCTAGTTTCTTGGTGAGGTAACATCTGTGGAGAATGCTACATTCTCTACTTTGATTCATTGCCAATGGGTTCTTATATATAGTCCGCATGCTGACATGGTTTCATCTAGTGTCTGGAGTTTTACCCCAAAAACCAAAGTCATGTTAATGGGTTATGTTACAATCCTAAATTAGCCCACGTTGCAAATAAATAAGTCTGTGTGCCTTCACACTGCAGTCTTCAGACAGCTCCATCTTTGCTGTCATTACTTGATAATATTAGCAATTGTCCGCTAGAAACATGAATTGAATAAATGGTGTATAAGAAAATGGGTGGTGCTAAGGGCAGCTGAGGAATGGAGATAGTGGATCTACAAGTTGTGCATACAATTTCATATAAATGGAAGAATGCATGTATTCAAATATACATGTTACATTTTATCGAAAAGTGACCTTAAAATTAAATATAATACAATCATTAATTCATAAATTCATACAAACCAAAAGAAAGTAAAACGTATATTTTATAACTGGAATAAAATGCTGTGTGATGTGTTTATGACCTGATTAGAACACACCACGATACTAAAGGTACCCTACAGAAGTAACGTACTATTACACACCAGGCGCATCCTCTTATCAGTGCATAAACCATACCCTGTCATGTCTTATTCCATCCATGAGTACTAGTTTCTAGCTAATTGCCAGAATAATAATTACAAAAAGAAAATAATGTCGATGGTAACAGCACTGCATTTCTTTTGAAGCAACTACGATGGCTGTCTCCAGTTTATTTTATTCACTGCTTTAACTTCTGTTTCCATTTTTAGACATACTGCTACTGAAAAAAAATGTAGTTTTGAGCATCACGATATACTATATAAATAGGTTTTCAACAATAAGCTAACATTCTGCATTATTATACTAAAATATGACTGTGTGCTATTTTTTATTCTTATATATTTTCAGATATGGTTAGAAATGAATTTCTATTTGCAATTCTTCTCTGATATGGGGAATCTGTAGTATGAGTAATGTAGAATGGTAATTTTAGTACACTATGGCAGAAGTTTTAGCTTAGCTTTGAGAATCTGTATTTTGTTCCAGGTCCACATCTTTTTCTGCAGCAAAATGTCTAAAGTTGGAAAGCGAAGTCAAAGTATTGAATGATGTAAATTGGATGAGTAAACACACCTATGTTATGTGATTTTATTTTTACACTATGGCTGCCAATTAAAACAGTTGTTTCAAAAGGAAGATTGTCCAGTTGGCAGATAAACTGTCAGCTGTTGTAATTATTCTTATGGTTAACAGTGACAAACTGTTGGCCGTATCTCATAAAGGCTGCTAGACTGAATTTCATTACTTAACTGAAAAAAATAACCCTCATTTCTCTACACATAGACCATATAATCTTATAATAGAAATATCATTAAATTTCTATATACATATAAAACAACGTTTTTCTAACCATATACCTAACAGTCTGCATTCAGGATAAATGTGTGCATTCCTAAGTCCTCATTATAAGCATGCACATCAATGCTTGCACTGCTACAAACTATGTTCTTAATGAGCTGCTATTATCCGAGTTTCTAAAAACTGTATACCTTTTACTTCATTTATCTGGAGCTGGGTGTAGCCAATTGAACTATCTTATTGATCATAATATCTATAGCAGACATAGTACCTCTGTGCAAGGTCATTGTGAGGTTATGTTATGATCAATATGCATTGACTGTCTACAAATAAATTTTAACAGATGACATGAGCTCTTGTGGTGATAACATAAATTAAGGTAGACCTTTGAAAAGAGTCCATTATTAGTTAAAAACAGTGCAGTTTATGTTCTGATTGAAGCGGTTCACCATTTATCAAAATAAATACAGGCTTTTTGAATAGCTTGACAACATGGTACACTGTCACTGCATAGAATGGCTACCTGAGTTCTCAGAAGAATCAAATAAAAAAATCAAACGTTTAACATAGGTATGCTAGAAATAATATTATGCTCTAAATACCAGATCAAGAAAGGACACAAGATGTTTTTTTTCTTCTAGAAGCAAGAAGTGGAAAATAAAGCAGCAACGTTAGGGAAGAGACAGAAGCCAGGTGTCGAATGGTTCTTATACAGTACAAAATGAAGCTAGTGTACAGTGAAACACACTGGATCCCTTAGGACAGGAATGCTGATCATTCCACAAAGAAAATGGAATTCTGTATCTCATACTGAGGACAACAATAAGCAGAAATATGGGAAAAATGTGGCTAGAACTCCAAGTCATTTTCAGCAGGCGTAAGTTATGTTTGCATGTATTTAATTCTAAAAGGGAACCATATGGATACAATCACATATCACTTCAATAACAGTTTGAACAAAATACATTTTTGTGGTTTTCAGGATATTTAATGTAGGTAAAAGCACCAAGAAGTAAGACTTCAGAGCAAGTAGTTTAAAGTAACCACTATTGCAAAGACAAATGGCAAGGATACTGTGAAAGTTTCTACCACAGTTTTAAACAGATCAGACATTTTTAAAAAGAGTGATATCTATCTTGCTTTAGAAGGATTTGAGTGTACACAAAACTTCACAAAATGATAAACACAAGACTGAGCATTCAACGGTAGATCGTGCTTCGACTCACATCCAGTAAAGGCCTTGATTTACAAATGCAACTATTTGGCTCCAAGAATGAGAATGTCCTTAAGTGTTAATCAGTGTGAAGTAAATGTGCATACCATCAGGCATTTCATCACCGTTTATTAACAAACTAAATTTCAGAAAAATATCTGGGTTTTGCAAGATATTTTCTATAATGGAACCCACTGATCAAGGAAATAATAAGTGTTCTGCAATATTCAGGAATATAAGCAAATGTGAAATGCTTATCACATCCATATCTTTAGTATCCAAGCAATAGAAACAACAGAATGAAATACTGCATTTTTCCTTGAATTATTATTTTAAAGCATAAACATTTAAGGAAAAAACAGATAAAACATTGGGTAGTATTCCTACTCCTTACTCTTGTACGCAGTGGTCATGTGTGCAGGTTGCACACAAGTGCAAGTGAGACATGATTGAGAATGATCCCCTTCATTACATTGACTTACAATAACGCTGACTTTCATAAAAGCAAGACCATAGTGTCGAATCTTTAAAATCACCAACTCCAGCAACATCCTATTTTCTCACCGGGAAAGTTACCACTCGGCCACCATGATGAACTTTGCCCTTTTCTCCACTGTAGTGTAATCTTGGAGTTAGTATATTTAGTTGGGGAGTTGTGGGGGGTGAAGCCCCTACTTTGGTGGGTTTAATTTGCTTAAGTTTGTAATTTTATTGCTGGTGGCGAAGTGGTAACTTTCCCAGTGAGAAAATACGATGTTCTGGGAGTTCCTGATTTTTAATAGTCAACACTGTGGTCTTGCTTTTATGTAAAGTCAGCTTTATGGTAAGTCAATGTAATGAAGTAGATCCATTGAGAGGCATAAGCTGCGCATATGCTCAGCAGTGAAAAACTTAAAAAGTCTTATACAAAGGAGGGAGTAATGGCATATAAATGAGAAATAAGGTGAGATTTATTTATACAAATTACAATAATTTTCTACCTTCTGCAATTCAAAGTGACTTTTTGGCACACAGCTGCTGTATGTGCATTTCCATTACAATAAAAAAAGTATGCATTTTTAAGTCACTTTGCAGTCAGTGAAGATGCTCAGTATTGCAATAAGCTCTGCTGTTTCACACTTTGAGCTTCTCTTTACTTTCTGAAACCTAGTGCTCTGAAATACGTTCTCCAATCCAGGGCAAGACTATGTAGACAGATAATAACTGAGCTGAATTTTGTTCTGCAAGAGCTCTTGGATAATGTTAGAGAGGACACTGATATCTCAATGGAATTGGTGAACTTGTATTGCCCACAAATGGGAATGGGGTGAATGAATAGCCTTCATATTCCTGTGAATACCAAGTTATATATAGTTGCCATTTTATTTGCCACAGGGGTCTTTTAGAGACAGACTGAGAACAATTAGGGTATTTTTCAGGCTTCTACTGCATGAATACTATAGCAGTTTCTCAATTTACTCTTGGCCATTTTGTATGAGCATGTCTTATTTGCCAGTATCATCACAGAACTGAGACAATATCATTTATGCCTTTTATGGAATGGCATTATTTCCTGGGGTGCTTGGTGTGATAGATTGCACTTATGTGGCTATAATGGCCCCATCTGGACCATGGGGTATGAGATATCACAATAAGAATGGTTACCATTTTACTAACTTCAAGATTATGTGTCTGCATCACATAGGTCTGATATCATGACAGTACCCATGATTTTCACATATTGAACACAAGTTTGCTATATCACCACTTCCTGTTTTTTTTTTAATTTCTAATACCATGACAGGAGAGTCAACATATGATTATTTATTTATTTATTTATATTTCCAGTTGTGGACCAGGATATTTTCAGTGGCTGTCTGGGTAGACAGGCTCCAAAGTTTGACCAATTAAGACATTAGTATTGCTTTAGTCTTTGGTGTTTTCTAAAAGTGTTCTCAGCATCCAAAGTGTACCAGAAATGTCTGTCTCTGCACTTCATATGGAGTTTCAAGTATTGGCAACATATTTAAGTATGCTTGAAAATTATTTTCTATTAACCCTGTTGCTCTTACTACTATTGGACCTGCCTGAGTGTCTTTATTCCACATTGTTCTAGTTTCTGCTTACAAATATTGGTATTTTGTGACTTTGTGTCTCTCAATACACAGGGCATTATAATTGCTAGGTTTAACTATTTCAATGATTACTGATACTTTTGTACTTTTTTTTTCTTTGACTACTATATCTGGTTTTCTTGTTTCTGCAATCTTAACTGCTGGTATCAGATGATCCCATATAATCAGAACTTCTTAATTTTCAGTAATGCTTTGTGGTTCATATTTCCAGTGTTTCTTAGATAATAGTGCCATGTAGTATATGAATAAGCCCCAATGCAACAGTCTTTCCACATTATTGTGCCTTTCAAGTATACAGACTCTCAGCCATATGAATATCACACAATGTGCAACTTTTTCCAATTCTGCAGTACATAACTTGCATTTGTCCTTATCTCCCAAATTTCTTTAAACTTTGTAAACCATGTACATAGCACACTATCTTGAGCCACTATTTTTAGCCTTTCATCCTTTGGTTTAAATTCACCCATCCTTAAATGCCATTGTTGTAGTTTGTTAAGGAAAATCTTAGTGGATTAAAGGCAAGACAAAAAGAGGTGAGGACAAAGAAGCACCTCAGAATATCGCCCTATGGATTTTTACCATGGGATAATAATTTGCCATTTATCATGAATCAGTTGTAAAGTCATTTTTTTACTTTTTCATAGTTACTGCAAGGAAATTGATCACTGTGGGGTGTATCGTATACAGTTTTGAGCATTCCATAATCCATGAATGATGGATACTCTCAAGCTTTTTTTTTTTTTTTTTGTAATCCATACTTCAGTTCCTCCCATTTTACAAATGTGACTACTTACACTGTTTCCAGAAATTAAAAATGTCACACTTTGGATTAATATTTCAAAGATCACACATGCCCTCTCAGCTGACTATTAATTATATTTTTTCTAATAATAATTTTAATTTGACCCAAAATGTAATCTATATATCTAGCCATCTGGCAGTGTAAACCTTTGCTCGAGATGATTGTCACTGTTGAAAGTGACACCTACTCTCAGTGTAAGTCATCCCTGATTCCAAAAGACTAGTTCTCAGTGTAAGTGACTTATTTCAGTGTAAGACATATCTATAAACAGGCTTAGACTGGGGGCCAGATTTCAAAAGATTTGCTTTCAGTGTAAGTGGCCATTTACATTTCAAGCAAGTCTTTTAGAATCAGGCTCTAGATCTTTTTAATAATCTATTTATATGATCTGATTAGTTGTTAATATTTATGTTTTGTTTTCACTAAATTTCATCTTTGACACTTCCTTGAATAAATCAACTGAATTATTTACCTTACTGAATGACCTTCTAACATCTCCAACAGTCAACAAGACATCTGCAAATAATTGAATCTTATATTGATATAACCCATTAAAATTTATGCATTCTACTGATTTATTATTCCTAATAGGAACATCTAATGATTCCATAACTAGTGCAAAAACTGAAGGAGAAATGGGACAACCTCCTATTGTAAAGGAGACTGGGACAACCATTTTGCAAAAGAAAGGAGGCAAACTTAACATAAACTTTAGAATATTTATATCAATTTTTAAATAATACAATAAAACATTCTGGAAAACCATAGAAGTGTAATGCTCTAAAAGTGAATGGCCTATGCACTCTGCCAAATGAATTCTATATCTAGACTAATACTTTCTGATGTGTTATGATGTGTTTTTATATAATCTATAATTATTATATTGTTACTATTGTCTTAAGTTTGTCTATTTGAAATAAATCAGTTTTGGTTCTTGTGTATCAAGGGATTTATATTTTCTTTTGAGTTTTTTGCATAAAAGTTTTATAATGTGTATGTAGCAAAGGAATTGATCTAAAAAAGAAACATTGCTAAGGATCTCTATCTTGTTTTAAAATAGGAGAAATCATACAGAATTTCCAAGAACAAATACCTCTATCTTTCTGAAATGATACATAAAACTTGTTTACTAGGTTAATGCTGTTATGCTAATATCTTATATATTTCTGGAATTATGCCATTCAGGTTGCTTTTTATTTACTTTTAGTTTTCTTAACTTATTCCTGTAATTTCTTTCATTAAATTAGTTGCCTGTTGTAAACTAATTATTTTCAACTGTGACTTTATTTAATTTTTTTTTTCATAACAGTTATTGAATGCTTGTAACATATCTTGTATATTTGAAGAATTCACTCCTGAGTGCATTTGTTCTACATTGGTTTGTTTCGTTAACCGATGCCATTTTATTAGCTTGCTTGTGTAAACCTTTAGATGTTGTAGTATAAGAAAGAAGTTTAATTTTTCTGAGTGTTTTCTCAGTTCTATGCATTACAATGTTTTGATAACCTTTTGTTACCTGCTTAACAATCAGTTAGTTGCCTTTTTGGAATTTCACTTTTTTTTCAAAATGAAGATTCTCTTGTAGAGTTTTCATTTCATTTTCCCAATTTAAAATTTCCTTATTTTACCAGTACTTAATTTTGTTACGCAAATATATTCTTAGATAATCTCATAATATAATGTAACTTACTAATTTACTAGTGTTTAAAGTCATGTATTTATTAATTTATTTTTAATCAGTCTTTAACATCTGTTGACTAGTTAAGCAAGCATGCATTCTAGTAAATAAGGGTGATGTCCGAGACTTAGAAGTAAGATTAAAACAATGAGAATTGTGATCAAATAAGAGGTAATGCATAACTGTCACCTTATTTAATTTATTTTTGAATATCTTAAAAAATACATAGCCTATCAATTCTAGTTTGAGTATCAAAAACATAAGAGTAATGGGTAGAATATGGAATGTTCCACAGAAAGTAACATCATATCCTTTAAGTTTAGATTTTCAGACTATTTCCTAAGTACTTTTGCTGCAATAGAAACTTTGCCTTGCTTAAGACCACTCATATTTTCTTATCCAATACACAATTAAAATTATCACCCAATATTAAATTATCTTTCATTGTAGATAATAAAATTTCAAAAAGCTCTTTAGCTACTTTAGTCTCAATACCTGGAAAATGATACATGTTACCTATTGTATAAATACTTCCATTATATTCTATGACAATTAAGGATATTTTTCAATAGTATCAGAGTATATAAATAAAACTTGTGGCATGACAACTGAATTTTCCATAAAATTGTTGCTCCTCTTCTTTTCTCTTTAACGGAAGTGGCCACTAAAATAGTATAATCTTTATTATTTAAGTAATATATTTTCCAAGTAATCGAGTTTCTTGGAGTAAAACTAACTCTTGCTTTATTTTACTGCCACTGTTGGTACCATTAACATTACGTGAAATAGATTTTCATGTATTCACTTTTTTCTTTAAAAATGTTATGTCAACCGAATCATTATACTTTACACTCCTTATTCATCTAAATATAAAACATCAGAGGCCATGTATTATTTTTTTTTTGTAGTAAATAGATTATTTCTAAACTAATATTTAACCAAGACCAGAATCAATTTAAAATAATTAAGAACAATAAACCATTCCCACCAACCTATGAAAACTAAAGTTCATAGTCAAGTTTAGATATCTAAACTGATTAATCTCACTCCATGTAGTTCAGAATATTTGTAAACCAATAAGATAATCAGAGAATGCTATACAGCGTTTAACACAAAGCATGCATTTAATATTCAGATAGTAGCATTCCAATAAGGTAAATAGTCATTAAAACAGGTGGACTGTTTGAATTCATATAAAAGTAGACCATAATTTATAAGAAGTAAAATCTCCCTTTTCATTATTTAAAGTAACTTCTTTTCAGTGTCAGTCTTGTTTCTGTTATATAGTTTAATCATCAGAAATATTGACTTCTTTTTTACATTTCTTCTAAATACCTTTTTACATTTATCACTTCTACAAGTTCCAGATCATTAATGAAAGATAAAAACAACTATTATGAATGATGTCAAATAGAATATGTATATTACCAAATTGTTGAGAAATACAATATATCAAGCAAATCAAATTAACTTTATGTCATAGAGTATTTTCTATTATTTCCTGTGAAGATATTTTATTTTGCCTCATATCTCATTCTCAGCAAATTAAGAAATCATTGTCAAGTATATCAATATTTTTTATATAGTGTAAGTAAATTAAAAATAAATATGGGTAATACTCAAATATGCATTTTATTAAAATAACTGATGACCATGCTTCTACTAAAGGCATGTTAAACAAAGACTGGGAATGTCTTTTTCTTAAATGTAAACTATAATATGCAGATCTGTTATTCATAATACCAGTTTACCATACACAGTGCATAATAAAAAGTGTCCTGATCTTTGTATATATATTTGTTTGTTCTTGAAATATAGATAATAGTCTGCTCTACCAGTGTAATAATGATTCCTCCTTAAAAGAAAAACAGGTTACACAATGAAGAATTTCATATAGATACTGTAGATACAGAGATATAAAGACAGATATAGATATATAGTTATAAAATGTATTACCTGAGATTAGAGTTCTATTTTTAATAAGATGCTATATTTTTGTACTATGTTCTACGCCCAAAAATTTACTACAAAGAATATTTTGCTGTTGCTTTAATAATGACCTTATTTTAAAAATGTAATTTATTGCTATTTTACTCGTTAGTTTAAAATTGTTAATGAGCTAGTACTTTCCCAATTGTTAATATATATTTTTAAGTATGCTGTTTATATGTGCGTGTGATTATTTCTGTCTGCATACTTGTTACTGCTACATAGATACTATGAGAAGAACCTTTGACCATATTAAGATGAGATATGAAAATAAACATGTACAAATTGAAATGAAACCATAATTGCTATAGGAAAGTTATAAACATCTGCAACAATGGTACTGTGTATACTCAAAAGGGATTGCTTGTTTTTTTTTATGATATTGACTGCATACTTCAAATGCTGTTCTTAAGTAAAAGGATACAATAGATTATATTCCAAAGTGGCAACATTTCTCTTTCAAAATCTTTGTTATCAAATTTTGGTGTGGTTTTCTCCGAATTTGTCACTGAAACATATAAATAAATCATATCTGAAAACCAAACAAGAAAAGGAAAAAAATAGAAACTGTCACTGAGTGAATGAGTTCTATTGTATAATGTTAGTAAAAATCAACCACCATACCTACAAATCAAAGAAAAGAAATCACCAGTACACATGCTGACAGAGCTGACCTTTCCCTATACGGGCCAGCCTTCTATACCCTTCAAAAGGATTCTACCTGCACTGTTAGCGAAACTGTCTGGTGTAAGAGTGATAAAGATGTTGGCACAAATTTGATACATAATACAGCTGTGAATATGTTTATATTTCATTACAGTGGCTCGTGGAGCTGCAAAATATAATCTGTAACCCACTATAGCCCGGTACAGCAGGCAGAGTTTCATAATTCTTTGCATAACACTACACACATGGCACATAGACCTTTTATATATCTGCTGTCTTCCAGTATGCCTAGCAGCTTATAGCATGGACATTTTTGCCAACATTAAATGTAACAACTTGTGGGTGGCCTTTTGTCACAGACCTGCATGGGGGAAGGTTTGTCCTGCTGGTCTGCTGTGAATAAAATCCATATTTGTTACAGTAGTACAGCAGTCCATTTTCTATCCATAGCCTGCAGTGTGATTGACTGAGTGCATGAAATTGCATGACAGGATGCTTTAATATTTATCCCATTTGTCAATACAACATTTAATAGACTAAGACATTAATAATTAATTTTAAAGAGCTATATAACTGTTCATGTGGTGGGCTTATTCCACTACAAATTTATTAGTTTGGGACAATAATGCATGATTTCTCATGGCTATATTAACTTTGATGTGCCTAAAATGTTACACTGCTCTCAAGGGCATATTAAACTGTATTCTCAAATAAAAAGAAGAAAGAGGACTGAATGTGTCTAACTCATTCCAAACAGGAAAAAAAGCAAGCAATAAAAAGTTGCCTGTGGATGCTCTGTAAATCTGAACTTCCAACAGGATTCTTCTGCATCAGGGCATGAAATGCTTAGTTGCAAAATATTAATATAGAATGCAATATTTATTCCATTTAGATTCCACTTAAGCAACAGTACTTCAAGACAGAAATGTTTCTGACATCTTCTAACAGTCTTTCTAGTCTATAAAGCAACTTACTTTGAGCAAATTATGTGAGTTGCACTGTTCTACAAAATGTATTATTTGGGTGCAGGATTGTAAATGTCAAATATGCACATAGGTCCATATAAGCTCACACACACACACACACACACACACACACACACACACACACACACACACACAGATTGTGTTCACCACATATTCCTATAGATAGAAAATGAAATTGCAAAAAAGCCTCTAAGTAAAAAAAAAAAGTAGGTCATACTGCAGGCAGAATGTATCTGCTTCTTTCTGCTGCAGGCCATTTTCCTTCCACAACATAACAAAACATGCTGCTATTCAAATCCACTTTATAGTGGTTCATACAGCAAGTGAACCATCACATTAACATGCATGCATGTTTGCATACACAGGGATATGTTTTTCCTGGCTCCCCATCATAATTCCAGTGGTCACCTCTTGTAATTCCAGGGACCATAATTGTGAAACTGCAAATTGTAGAGACAGTATGTCTGAGGGGACAATATTGCAGGGTATGTCACATATTCTTGGATACAGTGACTTAGTAGCCAGTTTATACAAACAACAGTAGTGTTGGGGCACAGCCCCCATGTCAGGGGTGCAGAAATGCTTTAAAATGTCAACAGTGTGTTTTAACAGGTTTTGTTTTACTGTTATAATCAAGGGGGTTTCCAGTCATGGAACTCAACAATTCTGGAGTTCACATTAAAAGTAAAATAATTGAAATGGGTTACACATGTAATAGCAATAAGTACATGTATGTGGGCAGAGCTCACTGGCTATGCATAAACTTAAAATGATGATGCACTCTGTCAAATGCATACTGGAAAATCTATTAAGCCACGTCAAGGTAAACAGTGGTAAAGTTTGCTGTTAACCATTTTTGTCTGAGTATAGTCTGATTACATACAGACTTCTTGCTATTATAATATACAAAGTAATATTTATTTGAAGCCATAACTCTAGGCAAAGAATGCAGAAGTAACATTTACATTATGTTGTAGTTGCTACAGTCAAAAGTAATCAAATTTCTAGATCCAAACTACCATTTTTTGGCATATTTCATTGCACTGAAGGTATTTCTGTTCATTGAAGCTAAAGTATTTTTCCACTAAAAATTATATTTTTGTACTTCCAAACCCATAAATTATTGAAACCAAATATATTTTTTCACTGCTGAATTGGAATTCTTATCTTCTGGTAAATATTTATTCATATCTTATGCTATGGAGCATCTGGATAGTGAGTAAATAAGACAGAGACACAGTGGCTATGATTAACTATGCTATGGTATTTACTCAGACTGAAAACTATAGAATAACAGGCAATGTTCATCATATTGATGACTGCTGCAGTAGCCTTAGCTATATAGGTTATATTCTGCCAAGCATCAATTTGCCAGCTTCCAAAGCTTCAGGGCACCTTCCACATACCCAAACTGTCAAGCAGCTCAAGCTGAGCTGATTAAAAGACACGTTTAGGTGTGAAGCCCTTCAGAGGTTTACTGCCACCACATTTTATGCTCCTCTGAGGTTTTTGAAGACCTATGGTCAGCTTGTTTTGTCTTTAGATGAGCAGATAGGTTCCCTTTGGGGAAAACATTTTTCCATTTTCTTATCTTTTTTACTGATGCTTTATTACTTTCCTCTTTAGGAAAGTTGTTTTAAAGCTGGGGGTGTTGTGTTTTAATGGACAGTCTTGAGATTGTAACATATATATGTAAATGAAGTGCTTGTTTTTTTCTGTCAGGGTAAAGTAACTGAAAACATTTTGTCTGTGGGGAAATTGTGTATCTTTTACTTTTGTGGGGTTGGCATTGAGTTTTAAACTGTTTTTCAGTGTGTTTTTCTGTCAAAAAAGTAACTTTTGTGGAATGTTAGCTTTACTTGCATTTGTTGCTTATTTTCCCCAGGATAGAGAAACCTATGTTCTGTTTGACCATGGAACAGACTATCAGTCCCATGGTCAGTCCTTTTTATAGCCACAAAAAGAAAAAAAGAAAAAACAGCCTTTGCCACCACAGCACACTAGCAATTTGCCTCAGCTACAGGTGGGTGACTCTGCTGTGGCCATTTGTTGTGTCTCTGACCACTCATCTTTATCCTGGATCCCTCTGGTGAAACACCTACAGCCACTATGGACCCGAAGTCAGCCATATTCTCTGCAGCTGTTCATAGGTTCATAGGTCTGCATTAGGCTATCAACCACCAGGGTGTTTATAAGCCTAGCTCTGCAACCCAATCCAGTTTTGTCGTCAAGCACATTGGGCACCTAGATGGTGGGGGTATGTTAGTAAGGAGGCATCTAAGGATTTTGTGGGAGGGTATGTTAGCTTGGGATTAGTTAAGTTGCTGTTGGCCTCTGTCCATCAGAGATGTGGGAGTCAGACCAGAGTTGAATTTATGATTTCCCATCTACTGATCAAGGTTTGGCTTGCATAAGGTCAGGGATGAATTCCACTTCATGTAGATGGGGAGCCAGTTCACATCCTTGGATCTAGTGATCCTGATGCTGTTTCTTTTGTGGATGTGCAATAAATCTATTAGAGCTGTATCTGAGGATGCCTTATATGCCTGGCAAAGGTCACCTCTCAGTAACCTGTAGGAGATTGAGTAAAGAGATAGGGCCTTAAGGCAATCTGTGTAGGACAGAGTATTCATACCCTGGATTCTCCTGGTAAGAAACCTTTATGGGCATTCCAACTGTTGCATGTGCCTGGTTAGGTACATGTCAAAGGGCAGTATTGTATTCAGTGATGGATCTGATAAGGGTAGAGTGGACCTGGATGCCATACCCTAACTTATGAGTTGAGCAGCATAAAATAATTTTCTTACTAACTTGGTTGTTGGTCGAAGGTCAAATTACTACCTACATATGTTCCCAAATCCCTAATTACAGGGTCAGCTCCTAGGAATGTTTTATCAGTCTAGTAATTAGCTCGGGTGGGCAACTTTACAAAGGGCACTATAATGCATTTCTTCACATTCAGTTTTAAACCATGGCTCTGGCACCCAATCATCTGTTTGTGTCAGACCCTCTTGCATGGTCCTCTTAGTGGGCAAGGGAGAAATACTCTTGTTAGTCCTGTGAGAGGGAACAATTCCATGTTGTGTCAGTATGCTGTGCCCATCCCTGGTGAAGTTGCTACTGCCATTACTAATATGATTGACCCCCATCTTTTCTGTCAAAAAGAAACAGAAAACTAGGCATGTACCTACTCCTCCTAAATGTTCTTTGTATAGGACTCAGGGTTTAATTTAGGCTACTGATCCTTCCTGTAAAGTAGTTTCTGGTAAAAGATAGATGGATTCCTCTTTTCCTGAAGAGATTCATGCAGAGACAGAGTCAGGCCTTTATCCTCAGTTCTCTAATTCAGACTCAGAGGGGATCTCAGTTTCTGATTCTCCCTGTGGGGCTTTCTTGTTCTCTGAGACTATTGCTAGAATGTTCCAGTGTCTTCACTGGGGGACACTGAGGTTTCTCAGCCCCTCAGAAAATAATATGATTTATTACAGGAGGATTTTCGAGAGTCTGCACCCATTCCATCTCTTTTGTCTGCTTTAGAAGATGTATGTGTTACTGCCTGCAATGCTCCTGATAGTTAGACAGCTTCCCCTAAAAATGGAAGATAAGATTTATAAAGTTTTTCAGTCTTTCAAAAGTTCTATACACTGTTCCCAAGCCAGACCGAGCAGCTATAGCTTCAGCTGTTCTTGTTGCTGCTATTCTTTCTGATAAGGATGGAAAAATCAGACAAAGGTATGGGAAAAAGTGTACTTCTGTTACTTTCAAAATCTTGGACTGTCATGCGCGTACGTTAAATTTGTTCTGACAAATTGTGAAAGTATCAGGAATGTTTTATCTGGAGTTTCTTCTTCGGAAGAAAAATCTACTTTCAATAGTTCAGTTTACTTTCTTCAGTTGTACATACCAGTACTCAGTGTATACAGTGTGTGTGTATGATTCTGTCAATACTTCTTCCAGGGCTATCACCACTGGGACTGTTTTGAGGAGGTTTGCTTGGTTGCATTCTCAGAACCTTCCAGATGATGTTAAAAAATGATATTTTAAATTCTCCCTTGAATAGAGATTTGGTACTTGGCCCCTCTGCTGCACAGGTGATTAAAAACTGTGAAGAAAGGGGTAAGCTGATCCAGGGAATCTCTAAGATTTCTCAGCCCTACTTTTCCAAAATTTCCAAGGAGTTTTCATTCTCCTTCTCCAGTTTTGGCAAAAAAAAAACACAGAATAAACAGTTTCAACAAAATACAGGTGTCCAGGCATTTAAGAAGACATGGCAAAGGGGTTTAAAAAAGAAATCTCAAACCTCCCAAAACCAAAGACAGTCAAACAAGTTTGAATAACTATTAAAGGGACCATGTGAACCCATTTTACCCTGGTCCCTTTTTCTTTCAGAAAGTCCAGATCTCCATTTCTTTCCTTTGGCAACAGAATGTTTCAGACAAATTAATTCATCAAGGTTATAGATGGCAGTGGGAGTCAATTCCTCCTTTCCAAGGGGTCATTCCTCATCCTCCAGATCACAATATTTTGTTTCCTCTGCTACTTCATCACATGGTCTCTCAAGGAGTGATATAACATTTCCTCCTTCACAGGTGGGGAAGGGTTTTCTTTCAAGGATGTTTTAGTGCCAAAGAAAGAAAATGCTTGGAGACCAATTCTGGCTCTTTCTTTCTGAAACCTGTTCACGACAGTGTCCAAATTTAAAATGATGTCACTTCACAACCTGTTATCTCTTCTTCCTCTTTCAAGTGTCTTGGCTATACTAGACTTAAAAGATGCTTATCATCATGATTATCATCACATCCCTATTCATTCAGACTTAAGACCTCTTGATCACATTATCAGTTCTCTGCCTTACCCTTTGGACTATCTGCTGCACCAAGAGTGTTCAGAAGTATATAACTCTAGCTATAGCTCACTGCAGTCTACAAGGTATCCACAATTTCCACATTTAGGCAACTTGTTTATCTTTGCAGAATCTTTTTCAGAGTATCAGGAACCTATCTCTCTCTCTTGGGTAAGAGATCTCTTACACAAGCTGGGATTTCAAGAGAACATTCAAAAGTCTTTCTTAACTCCTTCACACAGGATTGTGTTCCTGGAATATCAACTAGGCACCTCAGTTCAGAGAGCTTTTCTTTGACAGGAAAAAATAGATCTTTATCTCAGGGGCGGCTCGTGCTATAGGACTGCATGACTGCAGCTCCCCCCCCACCTCCTGTAGAAAGACCAAATCCCCGTAGAAAGAATAAAAATCCCCATAGAAAGAATTCCATAAAAATAAAAAATAAAAAATTGCGAGTCCCAGAACTACACGCATGCGTGCATGCTTAGTTCCTGGAACTCAGACCTCCTGAATGCTTTGTTTCAGACCTCCAGACTGCTGTGTTAGCAGTCCTGATAGGGGAAAGGAATCTCTGCCCTGAAGATGGCCAGAAGTCTGTGCGCTGATGACCGCATAGACCAGAAGAACTCCAGACTGTATTGTCTGCAAGCCACACCCACTCTCGCACCAACCAGAACAGTCCTAATCTTCTTACACCAACCAGAACAGTCCCAGTCCCCTCGCACCACCAACCAGAACAGTCTTAGTCTTCTCGCAGGAAGGTATGGATTTTGAATGGGACTGAATGCTTGCAGCTTGTGCGGGATTAATGAAACACTATTATGGATTACTATGGAGGGGTGACTGAATACTTGCACAGGACACTGAGTTCGGACCGAATATGGAACACGGAATTCAGGTAAGGTGTGTGTGTGTGTGTGTGTGTGTGTGTGTGTGTGTGTGTGTGTGTGTGTGTGTGTGTGTGTGTGTGTGTGTGTGTGTGTGCGTGTGTGTGTGTGTGTCATATATTGTACAAATCCTGTACACTTGTTTTCAATCACATACATAAATCAGCAGTATAAGACATTTTGATATGATTATTGCTTGAGGACTTGTCCATGTCTGTTATTTATTTGATAATCAGCTTTTGTGGACTAGATAGTTGGATTTTTCAGCCAAAACCCTGTACAACCTGTCAATAAAAGATTATGCACTCGACGTAAAAGAAACTATTAGAGAGTGCACTGTTACACATTTGAAGTGCAATATTATTAATTGTGTTTACTGCCTGCATGAATCATTTTACTTTATCTTGAGTTACCGGCCAGTACACGGTAATGCACAAGTGAGTTTCCAGTAAAGTATGGGAGTGTTTCGGTAGCACAGCTGTCTGCATCTCTTCCATCCTCTCAAGCCTAAATCAGATGACAAAGCCAAAAAGTAATGCAGAACAAAATCCCCAAAACAAAATGCACGTAAAGTTGGCTGAATAAAAATAAGTTGTGCCAGTAGGTGTTTATCATACTGGATAGCATTTAGTTGTTGCAATCCTCGTTGTTTCATCATTTATGTCTTATGAGGGATGCGAAGTCTGAGGCAAACTATGGGAAATCCCTGAAATTAAGGATTAATTAGATGTATGCTAGGATGAAGTGATTTATTTAGTCGTCTGGTACACCATGAGGAGATCTCGGAAGATTTAATGATTTATTATTTGCCTAGTCGCCCATTACAGTGTATTATCACTGGTACTGCAAATCTTCACCATAAATGATTTCTACAGCAATTTAAAGTGTGTATGAAAGTGCAAGGCAAAATGGACAGCTTTAAAGTCTTGCAGTACGCTACCCCATTTCCTCTCAACCATCCAGATTTTTGCCTCATAATTTTGGCATTTTCCTCAACAAAAATTGTGGTTTTCTAGCAAATCATTGAGGACTTAAGTCAGCAAACAATGACATGCACTTGAGTTTCATACTTCATAGCCTTCAGAAAATACATTTTAACACAAAACCTTTTTTCTATTCTGGTAACTTTCAAATGTTTTTGAGAGCAATATATGAAAATCTCTCCCTATTTTTTTGGGGTCTTTCTTCCCCCGGTATCTTTAGCTTTGTCCAGATTTCTTCTTCTGAGGTCGAGAGGTATCACAAATGAGTCAGAGCCATCACCATCAACCAGAGACATTTCAAATTGTGACATACTTGTTGCATCCCACTCCCCCATGTAGTGACTCTGGATGTGTCCAAGCAAGGCAAGCAGCAATTATGCAGCATAAGTGTGCAGAGTATTCCCCCATCCAAGGTAGACACAAGTACAACAGTGGCTTTTCATCTGTCCTTGATTTTGCAAAATGTTTCAGTTTTCTGTCATATTTTTATACTGTTGATTTATGCTTCTTCTTATTCAGAAAATGCATGCTGTCGCAGTTCCCTGTTCCTCTGTGTTTAAGTAGCAATGCTTTAATGACTATCAGGTAAGTTTGTCTGAGATGTTGAGATGCAAGTAAGCTTTAATAAGCATACTTTTAAAGAATTACCAGCATTGAAAGACTTTTTGCTGTTGCCATGCAGAGAATACTTACATAACTAGATAATGTATAAGCCTTAGGTATTGAAATGCATATGACAGTATTTATAATAAAGGAGAGGATTACAGTATTTTCAGAAGCTCATTACATTTGTTGAAGACTTGCAGTCATCTTTGCAGGCTTTACCCATAAACTAAACAGAATGCCACTCTATCACACATAGTTTCTCCCTAGAACCAGTCAGTACTACAATTATTACCAAACTCCTCAAAAAACTGAAGACAACAACCCCAGCAGTAGACAAACTACCAGCAGAATTCCTACAAATTACTGCAGAGGCCATAGCCTATCCTGTGTCCATTCTCATTAATAGATCTATAACTGAATCCAAAGTACCCAAATCATGGAAAATATCACAAATAATACCATTACATAAAGGGGGACAATCCCTTGAACTTACAAACTACCGCCCTATTGCAATACTATCACCCCTATCAAAGATTTTAGAGAGAGTAGTCCACTCACAACTAATGAAATTCCTGCTTCACAACAATCTATTATCCCAATCCCAACATGGATTCAGACCTTCGCATAGTACTACCACAGCATTACTATCCTTCTCAAACTCTATTAATACCCACAGAAACAACAGTCTGTTTGTTTCCTCCATATTCCTAGACCTATCCAAAGACTTTGATATGGTGAACCATAGTCTTCTCCTAGAAAAACCGGCCACTTTTAACATAAATTCTTCCACCTTATCCTGGTTCAGTAGCTATTTATCTAACTGACAACAAGCTGTTCTCTGGGAAAACCACCTGTCACCTCTACTCCCAATAACCATTGGTGTACCACAAGGGTCCATCCTTGGCCCACTATTATTCTCATTATTTAATAATGACATAGCATCATCCCTGCCCTCTGCCTCAATAGTCCAATACGCAGATGATACCACTATAATAAGTGCAGCCCACTCCCTTGGTAAACTCCTAATTATAACACAAAACAACTTTACCCTAGCAGAAGAATGGTTCACCAACATCAAACTACTGCTTAACCCAAAAAAACTAAACTTATTATTTTCAGTCCAAGTAGACCCCCCCCCATAAACAATAACTTTTCAATAATATCCAAAGACAATACTAATATTACTCCTACACCACACACCAAGCTCTTAGGAGTAGAAATTGACAATAAACTTAAATGTGACATCCATATTTCTCAATCAAGAAAGTCAATAAAAAGATCGGACTCCTTTATAGAAACCACAACTACATGACCAGACACACAAAAGCCACCATAGCTAGAACTCATCTGTTATCTATACTTCTTTATGTCTCCCCAATCTTTACAAACCTTCACCAAGCAGAACTTTCCAAAATTGAATAATGCTACAACAAAATTGCCAAATTTGCTAATAAAGCCACTCATAGGTTCTATCACTGCCAGTCCCTTAGACAACTCAGCTGGCTTGAGTTACCTCAAATCCTCCTACTCAACCAACTTACCACTGTCCATAAGCTCTACTACCTTCCTTTGAAAACCCCAGCCTTGCAACAATTAATTCAACCCTATACTCCCTCCAGAAACCTAAGATCAACACAACAAAACCACATAACTGTCACCAAGCACAAAAATGAAGCTGGCAAATCACTCTATGCCTGCTGCATTGCAAAAACCTGGAACCTCCTATCCAATCACCTAACCTCAACATCCTCACCTTACCTCTTCAAAAAAAAACATCAAATCCCATTTTATGCAAAACTGGTTATGTTCATGTCTTCCCCCAGGCTAGACCAAATCAACTCACTGCTATTAATACTCTCACAAATAATCACCATTGTTCTCAACCTCTAATAGTGTAGTGACACAAAGCTAGAAATTAAATTATTCTCTACTGTCTTACCCTTTTGCTCAAATTTTAGCAGATACTCTAATAAAACTCATATCAAACTATTGTTTTAACTGCATTCAACTAACATACTGTACTCTGAGTTTGAATATCTTGTACCGTGTGAATATTACTGATGTAATGTAACTAATTGTGTAGCTGTCTGCATGAATACTGTCTTTGTATCATGCTAATGTTAACTAATGTTTTGTATACATGATAATGTTAACTAATGTAATGTAATATATTTGTGGAGCTTTTCTCCCCGGGCCTCCGCTGAAAATAGACCTGTGTCCAGTCGGACTTTCCCGGTAAACAAATATAAAATAAATAAATAAAATAAAAATAAACTATCACGTGTGGTCCATAACCTGTACAATAATACTTTAAGTAATTTATCTTGAGCTTGTTTCTTGTTTGCTGTTCATTTTTTACTTTGAACATATTTTCCCCATGAAACAAGCAGATAGTTGTTGTCAGGCAGCAGGTCTTTTTTGGATAAGAAACATTTTTACAAGTGGGGATATCATAGAGATTACTACTTTCAGCATGTTACTTGGTACTTTTATAAAGCTGAATATAAATTATAATTAGAACTGCAGTGCAAAGAGAAGTGGTTTGAGCTGAGTGCTGCTTGTTTTTTTTTTATACTTGATTTTGACTGGCATTCCAGTAATGTATTTAAAAAGTAATTTATTTTTTCATGCCTCACAACCTTTTTGTTTCCACCTAGATATTAAGTAAGCTGTCATGTAGCCAATGCATTGAAATATTTTTTTCTTCTACACTTCACTTTGTCTTGATTTGACTCTCGTAATGACAGTTTGGCACCCAGGGCAGTGAATTTAATTAAAGTTCCAGTTGTTGTGGTTTTGAGCATAGCCCCACCCCTTTCTAGCTGGTCACACCCCTTACCATTGGCCCCACCCATACAGCTCTCTCCTGCAGCCCCCCTTTGATTTGAAGCCACCAGCCACCATTGCTTTATCTAGATCTGTTTCTATGATTTTCCACTCTGACTTTGTTCAGTGTAAGGGGATATCTCAAGATTTTGGGTCTTATAGCATCTGTGAATCTCATGATAGCCCTAGCAAAACTCGACATCAAAAAGACACTGTGGTATCTAAAATGTCTTTGGTCCCAACATCAACACCTTTTATCTTTTCAAATCGCAGTGCTGGGGTTTGTCAGAAGAGGAATCTTTTGGTGAAGACAACAGATATCCTTAAATCCAGGTCTCCCCTTCTCCCTCATGGCTCTGAAGCAGTCAGTGACTGATCAAGACATTCAACTCTCTGAACCATCTTTGGTCTTTGGGACCCCTTCAAATAGTCACAGACAATAGCACAGTCATGTTGTACATCACCAAGCAAGGGGAAACCAGGATGTATCCTTATTGTGGACTAGCCATTTTAGCTTGGGATATAACTTCACAGCAAAATCTCACTCTACAGGCAACCTATATTCTATCAGAGCAAAACTGTGTTTAGACAAGCTGTGCAGAACCAGATCTGACTGTCATAAATGGACTTCCAAGATTTGATCCATTGGTGGGAGAGTTCCTCAAGTACACTTCTTTGTCACCTCTCTGAACAATCAACTGGCAAGATTCTGCTCCAGGATTCAATGAAAGAAGACTGGAAGACAGATGCCATTTGTTTTCCTTGGACAAGAATGTTCATGTATACTTTTCCACATGTTTCCACTAATATCCAGGGTACCGTTGAAGATTCAGAATCCCCAGAGATAATTATGATGACTCCATTCTGGCCCAGGCAACAGTAATTCTCCCTTCTTTTGGAAATGGCCAGGAGCAATTACTACAAGCTTCCTCGGAGACTGGATTTGCTCACACAAGAACTTGGGTGTTTAATACACCGTGACATCACTCAACTTCAATCAATCAAATTCCTTTTAAGCACCTGTTTACTAAGGATGTACAGAAGGTACTAATTCTGACAAGAAAGCCTGCTACTAAAAACAATCACATATTAGCAAATGACAAATATTTTTCAGGTGGTGTCAATATCATTACCAGCACCTGCTCAGGGCTATTTGGTCTCTGATTTTACAATATTTTTGTGAGTTACTATCCTATGGTCTTTCTTATTCTTCTATCATGTTAATTTACCTTCCATTTCAGCATGTTTGCCCATGGGTCCTGCTCTTTCAGTGCAGTCTCATGTCAAAATGCCCTTTAAAAGGGTTTTGCATAAGAAACCTCCAAGAAAACTGGTGGCCCTCCTTGGGATCTTAATTTTGTGTTAGAGAAGTTAACACTTGTTCCATCTGAACCAGCTAATCTGACTGACTTAAAGTTCTTAACATGGAAGACAGTTTTACTAATTGCTCTGACCTCTGCAAGAAGGATATCTTATGGTGAGTCAACTCTATCTCATATAGGGGCAAGGTTCCTTGGAGAACTAATTCTTCTTTCATGCCTAAAGTGATATCTGAGTTAACTTTAGGCAAAATTATCCATCTCCTCATATCTTTTCCTGAACCTAATAATAACAGAGAAAGTATACTGCATACCTGGGATGTCCACAAACAACTTAGGTGCTATCTTGCAGAACTAAATCTTTCAGATGTTCGGCTCAGTTGTTCATTTCCTGTAAAGGTGAGAAGAAGGGCAACCTGTGTCAAAACAGACAATTTCCAGATGGTTGTCTAAGTTTACTACCTTTTGTTATACTCACCATAACAAAATTACTCCAGGCAGGGCCAAGGGCAACTCTACCAGGGCCTTAGCTTTGGGTCTATATCAGAACATCGAAGTATTAAAACTTCAAATGTTTTGATATTGACCACTATTCAGTGAACGCTAAGAATAGCGAAGCAGCAGAACAGCAAATTCTTTCCTCGGGAAAGAATTCGGTTGGCCGTTTCTTTGTCTTTGCTATTCTTAGCACTGTGGTGGAAAGTTACGGGTTGGGTTCAGGTAAGTGTGCGATTGTTTGTATGTTAGGGTTAGGGACGGGTTAAGTGAGTTAGGGTTAGGGTGCGGGTTAGGCGTGTGTGCGATAGTGACAGACTTTAGGATTAGGGGTGGTTTAAGTGAGTTAAGGTTAGGGCGCAGGTTAGGTGAGTGTGCGATAGTGACAGACCTTAGGGTTAGGGTTTGGGTTAAGGTAAGTGGGTGGATAGTAGTGTATGTTTAGTTTAGTGTAGCATTAGATGTAGGAATTTAAGTGTATGTGTGTGGTTGCTGTTTGTTTGATGTGCTTGTGTTGTGTGTATGTGTTTCGGAGCAGCAAATTTTTTCCATGGGAAAAAATTCACTGTTATGAATGTTCGTTATTTTCATGTTTAGATGATTTGGGTCCAATGAAATAGTGTTCGCTATTTTCATCTTTCAATAACGTGATATAAACGCCTTAGCTTCACCTATTGTTTTTTTGGAAAGGGCTTGATTTGAGACGTCCTCTTTGCATACTTTTACAAATTATTATATGCTTGATTCCTTCTCTAAATCCAGATCAAGCTTTGCTAGGAACATTCTCCAAAGACTCCCAGACTATTCTCCTTCCACCTCCCAAATGTATTTAGCTATGGTAATCTACCCATGAAGCTAAGGCTACTGCAGCAGTGATCAATATGTTAAGCATAGGACAGTTGTGTAAGTTAAAATTACCATAACAGCAGATGTGCAAATGATCGCTGTTTCAGTAGCTGTTCCCTCCATCCTTCTCCCTTGTTTTTCAGTGTGTTTTTTATGCCAGGGTGTGGACATTTATTTTTGTTGCTCCTAGCATTGTTCTTTCAGGACTCAGCCACCTTTTGTATGCTGGCAGGAAAGCTCTGAAGGGCTTTGTGCCCAAACTTGTCTTTTAGTCAGTACAGCTTGAAATGTCTAACAGTGTGGGCATGTGAAAGGTGCCTTGAAGCTTTGGAAGCTGGATGGTTGTTATATCCATAGCAGGATAGAACCTATATATGTAAGGCTACTTCAGCAGTGATCATCTGAACATCTACTGTTATGGTAAGTTTAACTTTCACAATTGTATTTTACATGACATGAAACTTCCTGTAGCTAACTCATTAACATATGAAGATATATACATATGTGTGTGCATCTGTGTGTGTGTGGGGGGGGGGGCACGCACTCGCACGCGTGTGTGTGTGTGTGTGTGTGTGTGTGTGTGTGTGTGTGTGTGTGTGTGTGTGTGTGTGTGTGTGTGTGTTTGTTTTCCAATTTCTGCACAAATGGCCGAGGTGGCACATCAACTGTGACCATCATCTACAGCCAGTGTTCACATCTCTGTGAGGTTAGCCCTGCTCCAGATACACCAAAAAATATGCCCCATGTATGCAGCTAATATAGTGTGCTTCCTGTAAGCCCTTGCTCTTAGCAGAGTAAGATAGAGTAACATATTTTACATGTCTATCAGTTTACCTTTTCATACACAAACCTAACATAGGTGTAGAATTACAAAACCATCTGTATTCTGTGCATATCCCACATACTCTAAAAAAATATATACAGATTCAGTGCTGCTATCTATACATCTACTACAAGATGTACTGAAAACAGAATATTCTAACATTAAAAAAAGAAAACCAAAGGATATCTTGTGATCGGTTAGTGCTGATGTTTTTCAAGGAACATGTTAAATATTTTATAAAAATGTGAACTGCTGTATTAGACATAGTGTTGACAGTGTGTAGAGTCCAGTGTAAATAGATTATATGTTTATTCCATTAGAGGCACAGAAGTACAAATGCTATCTTAATTCTCGACCTTAAATAGGTTTGCAAACTGAAAGAAAGCAACTTATATTAGTAGCATGCATGGAGCATATTTTGTCCAGGCAGTTAACGTGGAGGTAAAAGCAGAGATGTGATAGGTGAATCACAGGATTCACTACAGTTATTTTGGTATGCTGGATCCTGAATTTACCCTTTTTCAGTTCTAAAATATTTATTATTAGTGAGAAAAAATTAAATACTCAAGAGTAAGACCGAAGAAACCCATGTGCATTAAGGAGGTAACCGAAGAATGTTAATTGGTAGAGTTCTATCAGGCAGCACCCCAAAGTCCCTTAATGTTTCATTAGTTTGAACTGCCAGGCAAGACTATAGTTATTGCCATGACACTGATGAAAATAAGTAAATCTGTAACTGTGCAAGAAACATAATATTCCATTTGTTTTTAATATTCTTTCTACATTTTAAAGTAATCAATACCCAGTAATGCAGCATATAAAATAACTGCATGCCACTTGTGAATATATCAAAACAAGGGTGAAGGGAAGTTGTGCATATGTAATGGGTATCAACTGAAGGGAGCAAATCAACTTTTAGCACATTTCTCATTAACAACTATAGCTATTGTCTCACAATACAGGAATAAACTAAATAGTGCAACATCATACAATGTTGTTGCTAAAAAAATAGAAGACAGTGGCAAAAAAGCCTGCACTTTCCCCAAGTCATATAAATTGGTTCTATTTATTGGCTTTATTTTATTACTCTAGCTAAGGAAATGTCCTCAAGGTATATTGCATGGCACAGAAAGAATAACCTAAGAGTTATTGAAATAAACAATCTGAGAATAAATTATATCACATAGATTTTATTTTGTGAATAAGCGGCTTTGTTTATATTATATGATTTCACTAATCTACTTAGTCATTCAGCATGTTTACCTTTCTTTTAGGGTTAACTCAAGTCTATGAGTGTGGTTGTCAGTTTGTGACTTTTGTTCCCATTAGGAATGTAAAACTTCAGTATTTGAAGATGTACACAGTGTTGTGTGTTACCATTAAGTTAATATGTTTTAGGGAGGTATTGGGGGTGGGGTTTTTTTTGAGATCTTTCAATAAAACAAAAACATTTTTTTTAAGATCTGACATAAGCTCAAATGGATATGACAAGAAACAACTGTATAACAGTTCAACCTGTCAAACAGTTTACTAACACAAAAGCTGGGACCAGACATTTAACAAAAAAAGTGTTATATGTAAAAGGGAATAATAACTTTTTAATGCAATGATGCTTTCTGTAATGTCTTTTAATGTCAATGTTCTCATAGATAAACGCAAAAAAGAAAAAGAGTAGTGAACTATATTAAAAAGCGTAGAGTGCAAACAGCTATGTTACAGGAGACATACTCAGAAAGAAATGAACATGTGAATTTGATAAAGAAAGGTTTTTCAGGATCTTTATTCAGCAGAATACCTGGGACAAAGGAAAAGAGGAGTGCTTATATTAATTGCAAGAGGAGCTCCAATAGTGATAGAAGAGGATAAAAAAGATAATAATGGAAGATATGTAGTACTAAGGGGCTACTGGTAAGGGAAGAGGATTACACTGGCATGTATTTATATTCCACCTAAAACTGCTATAATGGAAGAAAATTCTGGAAGACAAAATCAGTTTTCAGCAAGGAATATTACTTATAGGTGGGGAATGGAATGTGATTTGCAACAGTGAAGATGGGTCTGGAGGGTCCAGAAGGGAAAGTATAACAAAGGAGGGTAGATTTTTGAAGAAATTTATGAAACTATTTGGCACGGAAAATGTGAATTCAGTAATAGAAGTTCAGAGTGAATTTACATATTCCCTAAGATATAAAAAACTGGACTAGGCTAGATAGAATTTACGTTTCACAGGATCATGTGCATTAAATTGAAGGTCTTGACACACACACACTTTTTCTGATCATGCACCAGTAATAACTAAAATAAAAACGAGTAGTAATGAAATAAAATGCTTTCCCACCTATCTGTTGAAAAGAGATGAATTTACGGAATGGGTAGTGGAGATTATTCAGGAGTTGTTAAAGAGGATAGAAATTTCTTCAGAAAATATAGCTAGGGAGTGAAATAAAATTAAAGTGGAGTTTAAAAATAGGGTAGAAATAAAAAAGGGAGCTATGGTTGAGAAGTAGCAAGAATTATTTAGAGGGACTGAGAAATGTTAAAGTTTTGCAGAACATGGGAATCTCACAGAAGAAGAAGAGGATCAACTGAAGAATGCTAAGCAGAAAATAAGAGATTACCTCAATAACATGCATGACTTTAGAAAGATTACTATTAAGCAACTGTTTTTTTTTTTTTGATAATAACAGTACATCACAAAAACTTTTAGCACAATGACTCAGGCAACAAAAAGTAGAAAAGGTTGTCGCCAAGCTTAGGGAGCTTATAACAAGGAAGGTAAAAAGAGATCCTGTAGAGGTATTAGAAATATTTCAGAAATTCTATGTATAAAGCAGAGAAATATGGAAATCAAGAAAATATACTAATGGAAATGTTTATGGAAGTATTAAATATGCCTAGGTTAGAGGCAGATGAGACTCAATTAATAACGTTTAGGATAGAGGAGATGAGATAAAAATGATGATGTTTAACCAATCTGCATGAAAGTCCTCAATAATAGATGGTATTCCTGTGGACATTTGGAAGCTAGGAGGGAAAAGACTGATAGATCTGAAAGTTTTTGTTTAACAATATTTTAGGAGAAGGAGAAGTACCAACATCCTGGAAGAAAGCAGTAGTAGCTGTAATACCTAAAGAGGGTAAAGATCCATCAGATCCAGCTTCATACAGGCCTATTTCAATACTAAACCATGATTATAAAGTGTTCATATCTATAATGGCTAAAAGAATGACAAAAGTAATGTAAAATTGATAGATAAGGATCAGTGTGGTTTTGTGCATAGGAGGCAAACATTTGACAACATTAACAGAACACTGATGATCCGGAGGGAAGCAGAATGTAAGAAGATACCATTGTTGTTGGTGGGTCTTGATACAGAGAAATCATTTGACAGAGTAAGGCGGGACCTTATGAGTAGGGCAATGGAATCATTTGCACTTCCTGAAAAAATTCTAAAGTTGATTAGGAAGATATATGAGGGATTGGAGGAAAAATTAAAGTGGGTGGGGTCCTCGCTGATAATTTCTGCATGAGCAGAGGAACCAGGCAGGGGTGTCCTCTTTACCCTTCATTATTTGCATTATATTTAGAACCATTGGCAAAGAAAATAACGGACTCAGAAATTCAAGGATATAATTGGTATGGTAGTCAAGAAAATCTGGGTCTATTTGCAGATGATATTATTTTATAGCTGACAAACCAGAAAGAGACATTGCAGTGCTATGGGACATTTAAGACAGTTTCATATCTTTTCAGGATACAAAATTAATGAAGCTTAAACAAAGGTAATAGTGGTAAATTATGTACCCACACATGAATTGGTTCAACAATATCTGTATTTATGGGGACATGATAAAATAAAATATTTATGAGTATGGATTAACATGATTCTGATGTATCAGCTAAGGATATGTGGGAAGAGACTAAACAAAAGATAATACAAAAACTGAGAAAATGGAAGCTTTGTTATATGGATATGGATAGTAAGATACAACCAGTCAAAATGTTTTTATTCCCTTTAGTCTTATACACAGTTCAGGAATATTTTTATCAACCAAAGGAGAAGTTATGCATAGCAATTAATGAAGAACTGAGGGACTTTATCTGGGAGGGGAAGATGGCAAGAGTCAAGTGGGATAAACTGATCCTTCGAATAAAATAGGGCGGATTGAGAATGGATTACCCAATATGAAGGGGTATTTCAAAGGTGAACAGTTAAGGCTCCTCTACATCGCACAAGCAGATATCTATAATTCAGAGTGGAAAGGGATGATGTTGAAACAGGAGGGGAAGCCCAAGAAACAAGGAGAGACTGGGATTTTGGATGCAGGCCTTTAAGGAGAATAATGATAATTATACCGAATATTATATTTATAAAGTAGCAGAAAGATTCTAAGACCTAAGCCAACACAGGAATGGAGAAAGGAGATTCTGCCAATAGGGATGACTATAATTAGGGATACAGACAATAGGCAAGGGGGCTAAAATTTATTGGAGAAATCTGGGAAAGGAACCAAGGTATTGGGAGCAAATAACTAGAGAGGGAAAGGTAACATAATGGGGACAGGCCAAGAATTTATTTGGACTACAGGTTAGAGATTGCCTTCCCTATCAAGGAATAATATCAGTATATAGGCAAAGAGAAAGAAATAGGGGGGGTCCTAAAGGAAAGACCAGCACTAGTAGAGTTTTTAGAAGAATCTAAAACAGAAGGTGCCATTAAGAATCAATCAGAGAAGGTTAGAAAAGATTGGGAACAGATTGGATAAGCAATTCACAAAGAACCAATGGGAGGATATATGTATAATCAATGGGAGGATATATGTATGTCTCCCATATATGCAACAACATCTAGAAGATTTAGGATTTTTGCTTGGAAATGTTTACATAGATATTTTGGGTCTATATCACTTCAGTGAACTGTCACTTCAACGAACGACATTTCATTGGAAATGCCCTTCATTGAATTCCCCTCACGTGGGGGGCTGCATCCCCACACTCCTCACTAATTATGTATACCCACTCTCAAATTGCCCTACAGTGGAGAAAGGGCAAATTTCCTGATCCTCAATGTACCACGATCTCAGCATGAGCAGTTCAACCAACAGCATGTTCGATGTATTTGCACTGAAAATGCCATTTGATGAACTGAGTTTTCACTGAACTGATAGGAACCCGATATTTTTATACCCTTAGTAGACTCCAGAGAATTTTCCCACGGGTAGACAGCAAATATTGGAGGTGTAATGGGGAAGAAAGAGGTTCTTGGAAACATATTTTCTGGGAGTGAGGTGGTTAGGCGGACTTTAAGGATTCCCTGCGGGATGTACTGTCGGAGATGCTGGGTGGGCAGATTGGTGTGATGAGGAGATGACTTTTCTGAAGTAGGATACAGAATTCGGAATTGCCCAGACATGGTAAGGTCTTGCTGTGTCTAATTATGGTAGCTGCCAAAAAAGCAGTTACTAGAAAATGGAAATCAATATCTTAACCAAGTATATCATAAGTAACAGAGATAAAACAACTGGAACTGAGATCGTTAGAAAAGGGTAGGAGTAAACTACATAGGAAAAAAATGGAAATTGAAGGAACAACGCATACAGAGGAGGAGTGAGGCAGGACTTAAATGAGCTATGCAATGTTTGACTGAAAATGATTGGGCAGATTATAAGTGATGTATAATGTTTCCAACTGGGAGTGTGTCATTATGGTTTGTGATGTAAAATGCTTGCAGCTAGTATTGTGTCAATGTGGTTCATTTTCATTCATTTAAATGCATGATTGCTTGTGTCATAAGTGATGGTTTAATAAAGATGTTTCTTGCTTAAAAAAGGTGCAGGAATTGAATAATTTATGTAATGTAGTAATGTAATGTTGCTTCGGTTATATGATATATAGCAATATATTTTTTTTTGGAGAAGGTTCCCCTGCACCCTAGTAAGCAGGGGTGTGTAGTTAGAACTTGTCTGATTGAAGACTGCTGGAACAGGGCTCAGTTTTGAGCTTTTTTTCTTGTTAATTGGGTAACTTGTTTAAATCAGTTTGTTTGTTTTCTATTGTTTTATATATATATATATATATATATATATATATATATATATATATATATATATATAATTGTACATTATTCATCTGCTTTTACTGTATTTGTGTTTCTTCCTATTTCTTTTACTAGTGGCATTGACTACAACTCTGATATGCGATATATAACAATAAGTATCCTTTTCTCTGCATTTAAAGTGTTTTTTTTGAGTGTATCTGCTTTATTTTCTAAAAAAAAACAAAAACAAATATATATATATATCCCATCTTTCTAAGCTAGTGTAGTCCAGTTTTCAGATTAGTGCTGAATTCAGGGGTGTGTTACAAATCTCTGTTTTTGCCCATACCTTACTTGGATAGAAGGAAGTTCTCTGTTCACCTGTGAGAGAGGGGAGCTTTGAGCAGCCTGTCTGTCCCTGCAGGAGTGGTGTCAGCCCAGAAATTAGTAGTTTATTGGCCATTTTGGGCTAATTTCTATCTCTTTCATTTCCCTGCTATAAATACCGTATTTGCCCGGTTTTGTGCGCCAGGCAGCACCGGTTAGCTAGGGTAAAACTATTCCCGGCTCCACAAAGTCTCCTCTTCAATTTTTCCCTTGGAACTAGACAAACTTTCAACTTAACCATCCAAGCCACTCATTTGTCAGCCTGGCACTTACTCAAAACTTATAGCAAGCACTTATAAACCATAGCACTAGACCCTCCTGTACTGTACAGAAGGACAAGGCTCTCTATTCGACCTTACCAGCCATCCAGTAAAACAGTTCACTGTACCTATCTAGGCATGTCCAAAGGGCAGTTTCAGGTGTACTCTCCAGTCCAACTGGTGAATCTGGGCATTTTGAGGCAATGTTACAACTGCCTCATGTACACAGACAACCCTCTCCTCCAACCACCAAACACTAATACATGTGAGAGATGCAATTATACAGCCAAACTGGAGGCAAATCTCTCACAACCCAAGACTGGATCAAACAGTCAAGAGGAGAAGGGAAATACTTGCATCACACCACCAGTCTCACATAAACCCATTAAAGCAGCACTGGAAAAAAACACACATAAATACATGAAAACATACTCAGAGGCTCTAAATAAAAATCTGCAAAACCAACAGAGACCTCCAAAGCAAACATCCAAGCAACCTCTACCCCCCCCCAACACAAACCATGAAACACATACTTCACAAAACCAGTGTGCCATGCAATCACAGCCCTTAAGGCAAAATAACATACCCAACATACTAGTAATAGGTGACTCTATAGTCAGGCACACTGATGTCCCACTCACTAAGCTGAATAAGGAGAAGGTTACTGTTAGCTGCCTGTCTGGCGCCAGGATCCGCCACATAACACAAGCACTCAGGTCACTACAGAACAAGTACAAATATGACTCTGTCATTGTCCATGTTGGTGTGAATGACTTGAGCCATACCTCTCTGGGCTACATGAAAAGAGACATAGAAGAGCTCTCTGATCACGTAGCCCAGGCTGGTATGACCCTGACGCTGAGTAGCATCCTGCCCTCACTAAGAATGATACCACGGTATAAAGAAAAAATTCTCAATTTCAACAATTGGCTAAGTTTCTGGTGTCATTCAAAGGGGATCCAGTGTCTGTCTGCCTGGGATGACATGCTCGACAAGCCTCGCTGCTTCACTAGATACAGCTTGCACCTGTCACCCTTAGGCTTTCGAATACTGGCCAAGGCTCTTGCCACCCCCATAGTGCCTTTTTTAGGCAAGGCTCAAAAGACAAACCTACTACTGTAAATAGCACAAGTAACAAAAAATTGAGGGTAGTGCTACTCAATGCCAGAAGTCTGAACCTCAAAATGCATGCACTCAAGGCACTCCTCAGTATGGAGAAAATCGATATATGTGCAGTAACAGAAACCTGGTTTAAAGCTCCAGAGAGCACCCCAGCACTACCAGGCTACAACTCACACCATACATTTCGGCCACAGAACCCAAACCAAAATACAAAAGGTGGGGGCGTATCCATATTCATCAAGGATACCCACACCTCCAGGTTAGTGGCACAGCACGATGCTTCAGAGATCATCCACGTGCAACTAACAATGGGCAAAACTGCAATTCAAATTGTAGCTTGCTACAGATCACCCATCATGTCCCAGGAACCCCATTCCACATTCCTGGAAACACTGGGAAACATAAAGGTCCTACCAAACACCCTAATATTGGGTGATTTCAATTATCCAAACATTAACTAGGAGAACTACTCAAGTACTAACTCCCTTGCAAAACATTTCCTAGAATTTATAAACTCAAATGCCCTGGTTCAACTGGTCAACACTCCTACCAGAGGTGACAACATATTGGACCTGGTCATCACCAACATGGGTGACCGGTGTTCCACACCGGAGGTCAACCCCTCACTGGTTAGATCTGACCATAAACAAATCACTTTGGATATCCACATTCCGCCCCCACCCCTGGACAAGAAAACCACCGTGAAAAACTTTTCAAAAGCAAACTTTACTTTACTTAAGACCGAGGTGGAAAGTTTCAAAGCCCCTATACTGAAGGATAACACTGTCCAAGCTGCAAAAATCTTTACTAATGCATTCTACGGGCACCTACAAGAAGGCATGGATCATGCCATCCCAAGCAAAACCAAGACTCACTCCTCCAAGAAAAGGAAACCAGTCTGGTGGACTCCTGCCATAAACAAGCTATACAATAGAAGGAGGAAACTAGTACAGAAAAGAGTAAAATGCCAAGAAGGGAAGACATCCCTGATCAGTATCAGCATGAAACTACAATCTCTCATAAAAATCATCCAGGGCGAGCTTTGAAAGAAAAATTGCCAAGGAATCCAAAGATAACCACAAGGCATTCTTTAGCTATGTCAAGAATCTAAGTGGCAATGCTCAGATCTGCTCGGAGTTAGTGCAGAATGGCACAAAATACACTGAACCGACTGATATCACCAACATCCTGGCAGACAGGTTCAGCGCAAACTTCACCCCCCTCTCACCCCCAAGAGGGCCCATAACCATACCAGAAGAATGTAGAGTCCCTGAAATCACAGACACTCAGGTTAAAACAGCCCACTCCAAGGCTAAAAACACAGCATCAATGGGACTGGACGGTGTCCCAGGCTGCATCCTACATGAGCTCAAAGACGAACTAACCCCTCACCTAAACACACTGTTCAAACTCAGCCTCTCCACAGGCTACGTACCCATAGAGTGGCGCACAGCAGCGGTTATTCCACTCCACAAAGGTGGAGCCACAACAGACCCCGGGAACTATCGCCCTATAAGCCTGACTAGCTTGGTCTGCAAGGCTATGGAGCGCATCATCATGGAACTCATTAACAGAGACATTGGGAACCTCCAAACACTGGACCCTACCCAGATCGGCTTTGTTAAGGGCAGATAATGCCTCCTGAACCTGGTGGACTTCTTTGAGACAGTTATCAAGGCTATAGATGAGGGAAAGGTGGTACACACAGCCTACCTAGACCTCTCAAAGGCCTTCAACACCATTCCCCATTCTGGTATTATAGACAAGCTCACCAGCCTGAACATAAACCCCTATGTCACAAGATGGGTTGCCAACTGGCTCATGGACAGAACCCACATGGTGAGAGTTGCGGGAGCTAGGTCTGACTCTAAATCGGTTACAAGTGGAGTTCCCCAGGGCTCAGTCCTAGGACCCCTCCTGTTCGGCATATACTTCTCAGAGGTACAGGCAAGCACAGGAGGACTATGGCTGACCAAGTTCACAGATGACTGCAAACTAGGGGCTATAATTGACTCTCCGGCTGACACAGACATCCTCCAAAAAGGTCTCACTGAGACGGATACCTGATGTTAAAATCATGGCCTCAAGCTGAATGCCAAAAAGTGCATAGTCATCCCCTTTGGAAAAAACAAACTACCCACAAACTACCACATAGGTGGTAGTCCCCTAAATATGGAAGACGTAATAAGGGATCTGGGACCCAAGTAGATAGTAATCTCAACTTTGATAATCACATTGCCAAAGTGGCTAGAAAATCCTTCTATGTGGCCTACCTAATCACAAAAGGGTACGCATCCAGATCAAAAGAGGTCATTGTACCCCTCTACTCATCACTCATCAGACCTATCATAGAATACAGCGCCCCATTTGGGATGTACCTTTCAAGACACCTGCAACAGCTGGAAAGACCACAGAAGTACCTCACCAAGAGGATCACTGGCCTCAAACAGATGCCCTATGCAGCTCGACTGAAGAAATTACAGCTGTACTCGGTTGCATACCGCCTACTCAGAGGTGATCTCTGCCTGGCATACAAGGCCATGTCCAACCCAGAATTGATGGACATGCTCCACCTAAAGAAAACCTTATCCCCACGTGCCACACGCTCTAGGGTTCTAAACCTAACCACAACAGTAAATAGGACGTGCTGGAGGGATAGATTGCTGTCCCAGAGGCTTCCTATGCTTTGGAACAAGATCCTAATCTACATCAGGCAGAGCTCCTCGCTAACACTCTTCAAAAGAAATCTTGATGAGTGGATGGGAAACAGAAAGTTTACCTCTGGGATCACTTCAGTGGCTCTGCTGGACAGAAGCACAGGGAACTAATCTAAGGGGGCGGCAAAAGCCAACACATTCTGGCTAGGCTTATAAATGCCTTCGGGCAGATAGCCTAGTACCTACCTATGAACTTATGAACCTATGAACCTATATGTGAAGTATAATGTTTGTTAATGTTAATTGAATACAATTTGATTACTTTTGTATAAATGTAAATTTGCCTGTGTCACAAGTGATGATTCAATAAAGGTGATTAAAAAAATCTACTTAAGTCATTCATGGTCATGCTTGAAAGTTACATATATATATTTACATTAATAAGGCAGTAATATATATATATATATATATATATATATATATATATATATATCGAAACGTAATTAGGTGAGCTCTATTTCGCGAAATTGCATTTTTGCCGAAATGCACTTTCGCCGAAAAGGCAAACAGCAACAGGGGCTGCTGCTTAGATCGCCGCAGAGTGGGGATAAGGGAATATTCTCCTTTCCCCACTGTAGTGCAATCTCAGAGTTAGAATCTAAAAGTAGCGGGGGCATGGGCAGCGCAGCCCCCCCCCCCCACATGGGGGGTGCAAAGGGGCTTGCCCCACTGCATAAATATAGTTAGCATTGTGTTTTTTTTTTTTATTTTGTTTGGGGTTTTTTTGTTTTAGTTTAATTTGTTTTTCGCTAAAGTGCATTTCGGCAAAAGTGCACTTTCGCGAAAAACAATTTGCGTTATTACATTTCATTGAAATAATTTTGATTGGTCAAAGTAGATCCATATATATATATATATATATATATATATATATATATATATATATATATATATATGTATACTTATAAATCAAGTGCTGTTTACACTTAGTCATGTATGTAATATATATATATTTTTTTGTTTTAAGCTCTACATTAATTTTCAGTGTTGCAATGTTATCATACCTACTGATTCTAATTATAATAATTAAAACAGATGTAGTTAAAATATATGTTGATTTGCAGGAGACATCATAACAGGCTGTAAAGAGATCCTGGTGTACTTTTATTTGGTGTATTTTTCACTGGAATTCTAGTACTATCTTACTTTTGACTAATGAGAAGTCACAGTCTAAAATTAATATAACTGCATTTAAATTTATAATTTATACCCTGAAATTCTTTTACTAATTCTGAATAAGAGAATGATGCCAACATCTCACACAGAGATCACTGTTTTGTTAACTGAGATCAGCTGAACTGCTAAGCAGCCATGCAAGTTTATTTAATTATTGAGATTTAGAATCTTAATATTTCCTGAAGTTTTTTTCTGTCTATGTGAACTATTTGAAAATGTAACCTAGTCTGCAAGCAAGTGTTTTTCTTCATCCTATATCTGACTAAAGTATGGAACATTTTGTGTTTTTAATAACAGTGAGCTCTACTTGCCTTATATCTGTTTCTCATTATGTGCGCAATTTCTTGGCCTGTTTAAACATGTCAGTATCATCACATTATGCCTTTATTTCTGATAACAGAAGGTGGAAAAGAACATTGTTTTCCACCACCCCCAAAAAAAAAAAAATATATATATATATATATATATATATATATATACATATATATATATATATATATATATATATATATATATATATATATATATATATATATATATATATATATATACATATATATATATATATATATATATATATATATATATATATATATATATATATATATATATATATATATATATATATATATATATATATATATATATATATATATATATATATATATATATATATATATATATATATATATATATATATATATATATATATATATATATATATATATATATATATATAGATATAGATATATACATATAGATACATACATACATACATACATATACAGGGAAACACATGCACACATATACACACATACATGCACACACATTTTAGAGAGAGAGAGAGAGAGAGAAAAAACACTACATACACAAACACATACACATCTAAGTTTGTGACAGACCCTCAGTCTGCAAAATAATTGACTGCTAACAAACCAACTGAACTCTATCAATTGCCATGTCATCAAGCTATTGAAATGGGCTTTTAATATGTTTTCGGGCAAGTCTAATTCTCCAGTTCAATCCACTAGACAAGCGTCTCTTTTCAGGGTAGACCCATGGTGGCATTCATACTGGCTAGGTTCAACTTGGCCAGGGCAATGGAGAACATCCCCTACTCTTTTTTTCCATAAGTACCATGGAATCATTTATATCTGCCTGACCTTCCACCAGCTCAGGGATATGGGACATCAATTTAGTGTCTCATCTCAGGAGTGCAGCAGTTGGTAAACATCTTGTACCTAATATGTGTACGGTAAATTCACTGAGTGGTGTGTTATCTTTGGCCACATTATTGTGTAGCGGTAAACTCACTCCTTTACAACATCAGGGTTCAAGACTGACATTTGTCAGTGTCTGTGTCATGTTTTGTATGTTCAGCCCGTGTCTTAATGTTTTTTTCCCTTGGTATTCCAGTTTTCTCCCATCTTCCAAAACAATGGCAACTCATTAGGTCACTAAATTTTCTACATGTAGCCAGGCAAACACAGAGATTGTTTGTCCGCTATTTACATCTGTTTTCCTTTGCAGGCCTACTGGTTATGGCACCCTCCTCATCCTCATCTCAACAGCCTTGTGGGGAAGGGGGGGGTTCATTCCCAAACCAGAGCCTCCTATATTTAAGATATGTCTTTAAATGTCTCCAGGCTGGGGAATTACCTTGAATCCCTACCCCCCCAAGTTGTGTCATTTATGATGCCAAACATAGAAATTTTGACTTAGAGGCCCTAATCCTGCCCATGGTGACTGCCATGTGTACTTACATCACTGCTAGCACCTGCTATACCTTTGTCCTAATAGCCATAGGCTCCAGAACGCATACAACATGAAGACATCCAAGAATGGCTTTACAAAGTCTGAAGATGTTTTATAGGTATAGGTGCCTGATAGGTGTCCTTAATAATACAAACTAGGCCACCTCCCTCCCCCAAGATAGACATGCACTCTCTGCTGTTTCCTGTCCTCCTACGTCAGCTTCTCCAACACCCAGATCTCACTTATACCTTGGGTTGACTGCACTATAGCCAGGGTTTTATTCCCTATGTCAAGGAGTCAATGCAGTGACTCTGTTTTTTTATGGTTTCAGGATACAGTTTTTCCTACAAAATCTCATATTTCAGTAAGAAATGTCCTACTTTCAATGGGTGAAAGGATAACTATCCGCACATTGCCTGCCTAACATTTTTGGATTGATGACATTTCTGTTTAAGGTGAAGGCATACATACCAGGACACATTATCTTCGAAGTACTAAATCTTCCTTCACAACTTGCTATGAATTGCTTATGTGAATCTTATAAACCTACAGTAATGCTCCTTGTACAATGCATGTCATTGTGCTAGATCCCATGGCATATTATTATTAGAGTAATCTGTTTTCATTATATTATTTTACTGTATGCACTCCAAAGGATTAAGAAAAACAAATTGCTTATTTATCTAGTCATAGATGCTGGTGAGAACTATGAGCTTTTTGTTCCTTTGAAAAACAGGCTGTTGGCCAAGGTACTACGGAGTGTGGTTCATCAAAATTCCAGAAAATATGAAGAAATTTAGTATCTCCTGATTTTCAGCATTTTTCAAGTCCCATTCTAATCAATTTAAACTGAAATTAAAAGCTGCTGAGTAGTTAATATACCTTGTTCTCTAATTCAAATTCATTAAGAATGACTGATTACCTACTATAATTCATATAGTTGCAACATCTATGCTTATGCTATATTGTATGATATATTGTTCCATTTTGGTTTAATTTTACATTTTGGAAGCCGCACACATCACTGTAGGCACAATGCCCATATAAATAAGGAAATCATAAGCTTCAGGAAATTAAATGGTTTGCTTAGGGTCATACAATATGCAAAGGGAAGATGTGAACTAAAAACCTAGCTTTTCTGTAGTCCATCAAATGTGCTTTACGTGTTGCCCTCATTGTATTCTCATACATCACTGAGACTACATAATTTGCAAGAAAGAACCCCCAAGTTAAACAGATGCATTTCTGTTCTCATAGTCTATAGCATTATGTGCTAACTTTATATAATTGTCCAGATCTGGGTAACATCACAATTGTGCAAACATCCAAAGACTAATGTTAATAACTGCTACACAATATGTGAGTGATAGATTTGAGAAATGTACTTAAGGGGACCTATTGTTAAACACTGCTGTTAAAAATCATGTAAGTACTCCCCAAATTTGACTGAAATATCCATCATGCCGAGGGCCTCTCAGTCATATGTAAAAGGCAACAATATTATTGTCAGATAGAACTAAGATAAATTATTGCTCATTCTCAGGGGAATACAGCTTCCATTTTCAGGAATAGATCTCTATATTTAAAATGTCTTCATGTTCTGCATACTATGAGATTTAATTTCCCTATAAATAGCAGAAATACATTCACCATTCCAAATGTTCTTTAAAGAGGTCTTCTGCAGTTTAGTTTCCTCTTCTGGTATCCTATCATGACAGAATTCTGAATTTATTCTCATCTTCATGTTAGGTACAGGAAGGCATCCTTGCAGAGCCTATTATGGCATCATGTACGCTGTGACCCACACCTGTGTTGCTCAGTTCAGTGCCCCAAACCACTGACCAAACACATCCTGAGAGTCAAAAGAGTGTGAGAGAGACAGAGAGACAAAAAAAAAAAAACATGCAGGGATATAAAAGTATCCATTTATGTAACTCACAGAAAAGTATACCCACTGCTACAGGATAGAGGGACTCTCCAGATGTAACAGAAAGTTGGGAGAGTTGTAATTATCCATTCCTAAAGCCCTTTTTTGCAACTATCTTAATATCACAAGTACATATCTGTTGTGTGTGTGAGTTTCTTGGCCTTCTGCAGTGAGCTAAGCTGCAGTAAGGAATTTCAACTAAGGTGTCAAAGGATGTCTGTTTTCTAGGCTTGTGGTAATGCTTGGGGGTTGGGGGAAGGTATAAACCCATAAGACTCCATAGCACAAAAGCCTCTGAAGTAAATATTTTTGAAGTAAACACTGGAGGCAGCCACATCTATAGTGAGGTAACCTTTGGCAACAGATTTTTTAATGTAGTTATTTATTTATCCTTTGTTAACTGGGTTAGTCTCTCTAGGCTAGTAGTCTGTTTTCAGGGTAGACCTGAGGTCATATTTATACTAGGGGAAATTTTGCCAAAGCATTGGCGAACTTTTACTATTCTTTTTGATAGGTGTCAAAGGATATTCCAAATGCCTGTTTGCCACCTGAAAAGAAAAGACAATGCAGTTAGCAATCCAGTAAGAAAAGGTTAGCTTAACCACTGCAGGAGCTTTTCAATCTGGAGTGAAGAAGACAAGTGACTGCTCTGCCTTTCAGGACTCATGCATGCTTTTCAGGTACTAACTGGGCTGGTGGTGCACATCCAGGGTGTGAACGTCACTTTATGCTTTGCATCATGTTCTGGTAAGTAACCCAAGTGGAATAACAGTCTAGTTAAAGATAATTATGAAATTGTTTTCAGAATAAAATGTAAATTAGTCCTGAAGGACACCGGATCCTTGTGAAATACCAAATATCCTACAGATAAGAACTTACAGCTCATGGATTCTTGATGACATGATGTCCCCAAGAACACTGTCTTCTAAAAGATGAACATCAAAGCTGATGAACCAGGCAGTTTAATTGGAAGACAGGCAAAGCTATCAGTCATGAAGTCGGTTTAATTGGAAGATAGGCAAAGTCATCAGTCATGAAGTCAATGTCTAAAGGAGGGGAAGTGTTATCCAAAGTGAGGAGAAAAGGAACTGTTTACCTAGCTGGTGCTAGGTCACATTCGATACCAAAAAAAATATCAATCCTAGGATAGGAATGTGATATAAAGGAACTTGAGCAGGAAGGTGTGTATAAATATTTGGGAACTGATGAAGGCTTAGCAATAAAACATGAACAAATGTATATAAATCTCAGTAAGGAATAATGCTGAAGTCTAAAACTAATATTGAAAACAGCCTTGGCATCTGGGAATAAAGTCCAAGCTATAAACCAATTTGCTCTAACTTTTTTAACTTACAGTTTTGGCGTGACTGACTAGCCCCAAAAGGTTTTGGCTCAGTTGGACAGAAAAACAAGAAAAATGGTTCACGCTTACTAAATGATATATAAAAATCAGTGCATACTAAGATAATATATTCCACTCATTGAAAGAGGTATGGGCCTCCTGAAAATTGATTACATGTAAAGATCTGCAGTCATGGGAATGGAAATCAAATCAGAAGCTGACAAAAACTGAATGTGCCAAAAAAACAAAAGAAAAAATATGAGGAGAAGGGTAAGATGAGAAGGAAAGAAAGAAAGAAATGCGGAAAGCCATAAATATAATGGCAAGTATAGAGATCTCCTGGAACAACCTTTATCAGGATGTGACGCAGGAATGGTTAAGGAGAGGTCAGTTGAAACTGAAGGACAAAAGGTCAATAATGGCAGCACAGGATAGTGGATTATATGTGGTTTACAAAGTCCAATGGACATGTGGGAGAAACAGACAAATGTAGATTCTGTAAAAAAAAATTGGAAACAGTCACACACCTTGTTGCTGGATGTGATATGCTTATGGCAGAGGGCCTGTACACTGAAAGGCACAATAATGTGGCATAATTATTGCAAGATTATTGCACTGGGGATTGTATAAACACCACAATAAAGAAGTAGCTGAGAAGCATTGGAAACATGAACAACAAAGTACTATAGGGAATGATGAAATGTACATCACATGGGATCACCCATTACCAACAATTCAAAAAATACATGGAAGAAAGTCAGATATAGTAGTTCACAAAAAAGACAAAAGTAGCATTGATCACTGAAATTGCTACACCTAGCAATTACAGTGCCTCACATACAGAGAGACACAAAGTCATAAATATTTGTAGGCAGAAATGACAGCAATGTGGAAGAAAGATACCCAGACAATTCTAATAGTAGTAGGAGCAATGAGTCTAATAAAGAAGAAAACAGTTATATTTAGGTATGCTGCAAATACATGTAACTCCATGCGAACTGCAGGAGTCAGTTCTGGGCACGTTGTGGGAGCTGCCAAGAGCACTTTCAGCTAACATCAAAGATTAAAAGAATACTAATTTCATGAATGTTAATTATACCCTGACTTCAGAATGGGGTCCCTTTCCATTATGGTATTAGAAACCAAAAAGATTTGGAGAAATTAAACTGTGAGAAAAGCCAAGAAAACAAACTAAATAGCATAAGAAAAAGGATCATATGAGATGGAAATAAAACTGGAAACTCCATAAATCCAGTGGCAAGTACAGAGACCTCCTGGAACAACCTCATATTGAATTGGATTTGATGCAGGAATGGTTAAGGGGGGGTGAACTGAAATCAAAAGATGAAAGGTTAATAATGGCAGGCCAGGACAGTGGACTATATACACACTGGTTTATAAAGTCTAATGAAAAGTTGTGAAAAACAGGCAAATGCAAGTTCTGTGAAACAGAACTGGAAACAGTTGCACATCTTGTTGCTGGGTGTGATACTGTCATGGCAGGGGGCCTGTACACTGAAAGACATAATAATACTACAGGACTGTTCCATTGGGATTGTGCAAGCACTACAAATAGCTGAGAAGCATTGGAAACATGAACAACAAAGCATTATAGTGAATGATTTAGTGTACATCACATGGGATCATCCATTACCAACAGTTCAAAAATACATGCAGGAAAACCAAAACTAGAAGTCCATGAAAACAGACAAAAATAGCACTGACCATTGAAATTGCTACACCCAGTGATTTGTGTCTTACATACAGAAAGAGACATAAAATCATAAAATGCCGTGATTTGCAAAGAAAAATGAAAGTGATGTGGAAGAAAAATACCTACACAGTTCCAATACCAGTAAAAGAATTTATAGGTGCACTTCAATATGTTGCCAATACATGTAACCCCTTGTGAATTAAGAGAAGGAAGCACTTCTGGGCACATTGCATGTGCTGAAAAGAGCACTCTTGGTTAACATAAAGACTGAAACAATACAAGCTTGTGAACTTAAATTGTACCCCAACTTTGGAAACCCAAAATACTTGGGGAAATCAAGAAGTGAAAATGTATTCCAAAGTCCCAACTGGTTTATATGAACACCCATTCCTTAAAAGTGTTGGATACAAAAAAAAAAAAAAGTCCATGAGGGTGTGATGACTTCATAGCCACTAAAGCTGCCCCTACACATGCTTCTTCTGTTGTGGGAAGGAACTATGGATGTTATAGCATCAGAAGGCAGAAGCGGCACAGAAAGGCCTGAACTTGATCTTTCTCTTCACATTCACCCAGACTAGCAGTGATATGATTTCCTAACTACCTCAATGGACATAAATGACTGACATTTGAGAGTGCCCATTTCTGCTCTAGTGAAGTTGGTTTCATACAGCTCTTGAAGGGTCCCCAGTCATATAACCACATGAACACCTAAGTGAGTATGCTGCCATGGTGTTCCTCAACTGAGCCAACAGGAAAGAGTCATCCAGGCAAGGTAGCACATAAAGTCACTTTTCCTGTATGCCTCTAATACTATGATTAGTACCATGGTAAACAGTCTGTTTTAACAGAACAGACCAAATAACAGTACCTATGGTAATACCGTAAGCACTGATGTACCATGAGTCATCCATTGTGTTCTGTAACACCATTCAGGCAACCTATTGTTGACTACTTTTATGTATTGTTAAAATCTGTTACAATCAGCTAGAATGCATACCCCAGGGGAAACAGCTGCAAACCTTCTTCCTCTTAGCCCACCCCCACCCATTTCATCTGTTTCACTGTTGATACATCTTGCTTAACTTATCTGTTTTATGTTAAGGTATTTAGCCCCTCTCACTAGAGTCACAGCCTTCAGCCCCCCCATACTTATTTTTCACTAATTACGTGCTACCTGCTTGTCTCTCCCTTTTCAGCCAGCATAGGGCTCCCCTGAGTTACCTGCTCACTCAGATTACCTTACTGATTGTTTTTCTTTTTTTCCTTCCTCTTGCGCTTTCTCCTGACAGGGTCAACCAACTCCGTTCACTCTCGCTACACTCAGGCTCAATCCACTCCCCTACGCTACCCCCATTCCCACCCACCCCACTTTCATTTCCTTTATACTTCTCTGCTCTCCACCCCCTTCATTTCTGACCAATCCCCTCACCCTCCCAATTCTCTTTTCCCCTCCCCCATATACCTTAATCCTCTCCTACCATACTTCATTTCATATATCCTCCCCTAATGTCCTCCTCTCAAATCTGTCTTAGTCCCCTTCTCTATCAATCACCTATCTCTCTTTAAACCTCCTACACCTTACTAATCTTACTAACATTCACCCAAATCTTCTCTATGTCACCTCACCACCTACTTATCCCCTTTATCCTCCTACTAGCACGTTCTACTTCATACCATATACCTCTGCATTACATAGCATCAACATCAAATCTCTCAAACAACTACCACCATTATAGCTACCCTCACACAAGTCTAATCTCTCCTCACCTATTTCCTATCTCTCCTACCACTTACTATTCAATTAAGACGTAGCCTAATGTTTCACTTTCCACATTTACAAAACCCATAACTCCATGCACACTTGGCCTACTCTCCTTACTGACTGATTTCATTGATGCACTACTCCTGGATGGCAACATCCACCCCAACCCTGGACCACCCATCACCACCTCTTATAAGCAAACACCCCCACCTCAACCCCCTCAACAATGCGTCATATCCAAACTTCATCTTCTAAATCCCTAACTATTTTCTCTCTAAATATGCAAAGCATTATTAACAGAACTACAGTCTTCCACTCATGGATTGACCTCAACTCCCCCACATCTTAACTCTACCAGTAACCTGGTTCAAACCTCACACCTCTAACTCAGAAATCCTTCCCCATGGCTACAATATCTCCTGTGCAGACAGAGCAAATAAAAGAGGTGGAGGTGTTGCTTACTCTCTCTCCACTCTCACTTTCCATACCTAGCTTTGCTCCTGCTGCAATACTAATAGTTGACTCTCACCTTAACCCATATAAAAAATTGCCATTGTATCTATCTACATCCCCCCAGGGGACAACATCCCTATCCCTGAAAACTTTCTCTCATGGCTCACCCTAAATGTTCCTTACTATGCCATTATACTTGGCGATATGAATATAGATTGGACCACTCTTTCTTCCTCATCTCCTACTCACAGTCTCAATCTGTGCGACTTCCACCAACTAATATCTTCCCCTACCAGGCACAACTGGAGCTCTACTTCAGGATCTGTAATAGACTGGATCCTTACTTCTGACCCTTGTCTTTACCATAACCCTGGCATTCTCCCTAACTCTCTAAGTGCCCATTCCCCTATTTATATCCATAGATACTCTCAACACCCTCCCAAAGAACACCTTTACAGTGAATGTTGTGATCTGACTCACTTCAGTCCAGACAATTTCATCTCCACTTTGTCCAACATAAACTGGTCCTTCCTTAAAAACCCACCCCTTAATGATGCTGTAACTTCTTTCAATACTGTAATTATAGATGTACTAAACTCCATGGCACCTTCCAGGAAAATCAGGGTAAAATCAAAATGTGCTCAATGGTTAACTAAGCAAACATGCTCTATCATGCATCAGAGGGATGCTGCCTGTAAAACTTGGGACAGTCAGGGTAAAATCAAAATGTGCTCAATGGTTAACTAAGCAAACATGCTCTATCATGCATCAGAGGGATGCTGCCTGAAAAACTTGGGCCAGACATAAAACTCCTCCTTTACTCCAAAGCTACAAGGAACTTAGAAACAGTTGTAAAAAACTAGTTATCAGAGACAAAAAAACTTTCTTTTCCTCCAACCAAAGTAGCCCACATAACAACCCTAAAAGATTTTGGTCTACCATAAATAAAATCCTCCACCCTGGTAATCCTCCTACCCCCAACCCATTCTCTCTCTCAATACTGCCTCAGAGACTGCTGCTCTTTTAAATAATTGCTTTATTGAAACAATCCAAAAACTAACTCCAAATAGTTCTACTGTCTTCTCTCTACCTTTACATCCTAGTTCTCCTACCTCCAATATATTCTCCCTACAACCAGTTCCCATTGCCTTCATCAAATCCCAGCTAAATAAACTTAAGCCCTGCTATCCATCTGTTGACAATATACCTTCACACTTTGTTAAAATTGCTGCCAGTGCTATCGCTTACCCTGTCTCTATCCTTATTAATCATTCTGTTACTGAATGTCTTTCCCCAGATGTATGGAAATCCTTCTACACAATCCCTCTTCACAAAGGGAGAAACTCCACTGACCCATCCAACTATTGTCCCATTGCTATACTACCCCCCCTTTCCAAAATTCTGAAAAAGTGTGTCCACAATGAGCTACTTTAACATCTGCTAGGTAATAACCTTCTTACTCCCACCCAACACAGTTTCAGACCCCACCACAGTACATCAGTAGCTCTACTCTCATTCACCCAAATAGTAGCAGAAGCCCGTGACGATAACCTACTAGTTTCCTGCTTATTTCTTGACCTCTCCAAAGCATTTGATACTGTCTCTCACTCTAAACTGATAACTAAACACTCTGATCTTCATCTCTCCATCCCCTCTTTAAGCTGGTTTTCTAGCTACTTATTTAATAGGAAACAATCTATACGCTGGAAAACTGTCACCTCCCTGTTTCTTCCTGTTAACACTGGTGTTCCCCAAGGCTCTATACTGTGTCCTGTCTTGTTCAATATTTTTACCAACAGTTTATCCTCAGCTACCAACTTCTCTGCATTCTTACAACATGCCGATGACTCGACCCTTATTACCACTGTCCACAGCATCCCAGAACTCCTTGCTCTTACCCAGGACACTTTTACATCCATCGAAACCTGTCTCACTGATAATCAATTAATTCTAAATATTTAAAAAATCTAAACTTCTACTTTTCCTTCCTAAAACACTGGCAACACACAAATCCACTTTCTCTATTGCCTCCCTCAACAATACCGCTATCAGACAGAACCCCATACTAAATTACTTGGTGTTATAATTGAGGATGAATTAAAATTTGACATACATATCCATCACTGCATCAAAAAAAAAAACACCAGAAACTTGGTCTCCTGTATCATAACCACAAAATGCTTTCACCCTCCACCAAACCCTCCTCCAGTTTTTACTATCCTTCAGTCTTCACTTTTCTCTAAACTAGAGCAAACATACAATAAAACAGCTAGATTCACCTCTAATCTCTCTTACAAATCCCACCACTGCCTCACCTTTAAATCATTACAATGGCCTGAATTCCCTAAACAATTGTTTCTTTCTCTACTGCATATAACACACTCAGTTCTTTATAATCCCACTTCCTGTCCCTCCATCTCTAATACTGTATCTCTATATAACCCCCGATGTCAACTTCGTACATCTGACAAACATCTTGAAATTTACAAACCGTCAAAAAATATTAATAAGTCCCTATATAAATATTCTGTAGCTCATACCTATAACTCTCTTCCACTTAAAATAAGAACTATCCCCCATAAGTTCCATTTCAAACTATAACTCAAGCACTACCTTCTTAAGACCTGGTCCTGCCCTTGCCAAGCTCCAACCTGATCTCTAACTGATTTCTTCCTAAATTCTACTTTTGATTACTTTAAACTTTTCTCTTTTTTTATCTGCCTTTCTTCCTTGCTCTTCTTTACACTATATCTACAATTAGGTTCTTGTAAATATTTCTACTCAGGGATTATCCTGCCACTATTGTATTGGATTTTTTTGAAGCTTGTATATAAATATATTATCTTTGTTGATTTCATTTTATGTAAATGGTTCTTGTCAATATTACTATTGTAATTTTTAGTCTTTGTATTAATTACTGTTTTTTTTTTTGGCATGTCTATAATTGTAATTGGAGCTTTTCTCCTCGGGTATCCACTGAAAATGGGCCTTTGGCTCAGTTGGACCAACCCGGTTAAGAAATGGCAATAAATAAATAAATAAAAGAAGTAAATGAAAAGAATACATGAAGGATAAATGAAAGGTTTGCAATGCAATAGAGAGTTGCCATCCAGAATCTGATGTCCTTTATGTGCTCATTGAATCTGTTGAATGTTTGGAGGTGACAGGATGGGACTGAAGCATCCCAAGCCCATTTCTGCCTTTCTTTTCTTCAAAGGATGAATGACCTTGACCTCTATCTCCCACTGGGTAGAATCTGGACATTCAAAGAACTCTTCAAAGACTGTCTGGTCCATTACCTACCTCATTTTTGGGGAGGCCTTAACTACTCTAAGTTGTGGGCTGTCCAATGCCATGTCTACGATCCACTTTTCTTTAGTACTGTCTCTCTAAGCCAAGACAAACTCTGATAACTATTTTCCCACAGACTGCCCTACAAGGCAGTCATGACTGACTGCTAAGTCTGTGGAAGTTCCTTGTTCAAAGAGATAGCTGACGCTGGCAGGGAAGGTGAGTTTCTTTATCCTACAGAGGGTCTTCTTCTTACAATAGTGGGATGAAGTAGATTAAGAGGATAGATTTGGCATCACAAACACCATCTATGATGGCCAACCCATTTCTTATTTCGGAGGTCCTTGACTAGTTCTTGAAGACATGAATGTCATGTTGACCATCATAATCCACATCATCATCAACATCCTTTTTCCCATTTTCTACATGTAGGCACAGTGTGTCATCAGCTGTCATCACTGCTATCAATTCATTCTTTCACACACAGTCTTTGCTGGATACCTTTGTTTCCTCTTGCCTTCTTCCAGTCTCTCCCAAATCTTCATCAGATTGTCTTCTGCCTACCTGCATCTGACTGAACCACAGTAATCCCAACCCTTTTCATTTCAGACCTGTCCCAACCACATTTATTCAAACCCTTTTGAATAAACTGAAACCATGCTCTCCTTCTGCAGACCTACTGCCTTCTGAATATCTACAGCTGTCATCCAAGGCTATTGCCTATCCTATTTCCATCCTGATCAACAGAACTATTACTGAAGGTTACATCCCCACCTTATGGAAAGTCTCCCATATTATCCCCTACATAAAGGTGAACATTCCACTGAGCTATCAAACTATTGCCCCATTGCCCTACTTTCTACTTTAGCTAAAATGATGGAGAAATGTATCCATAAACAACTACTCCACCACTTAATCGAAAAAATTTACTTTCCAACTGTCAACATGGTTTCAGACCTTCACACAGCACTACCACTGCCCTCCTTTCCTTTACTGACTACATTAACAGGCACCAAAACCAATAATCTTTCTTCTGCTCTATTTATCGACCTGTCTAAAGCATTTGACATGGTAAACCACCAGATTCTCATAAACATACTAAAATTTCTGTCATTAGACCCACTTTCCACAAAATGGTTCCAATCCTACTTTGACAAACGACAGCAAGCGGTACTTTGGCATAACACTTTATCCACCCATCTACCCATTACCTTAGGTGTCCCCTAGGGATCCATACTAGGACCTCTTCTCTTCTCTATATTTATTAATGACCTTCATCTAGCTATCCCACAAGCCACTTGCATACAATATGCTGACGACTCTACACTATTATGCTCAGCTACGTCCTCCCTTGACCTTCACTCTCACCCAGAAAGTATTCAACTTAGTTGAACAATGGTTCGCTCAGCATTGCCTTCTTTCGAACCAAACTCCTCCTCTTCACTCCTACTCAAAAGTCCTCTCCTCTTCATTTCTCTGTGACATCTACCAATTGTACAATAATATCTCCAGACTCTACCACCAAACTACTAGGTGTCACCATCGACAATAATCTGAACTTCGACATCCACATCAACAATAATATAAAGACTGAACAAAAAAATTGGCACTCTCTATAGGATTAAACCCTTCCTTTCCCCTACTGCTAAAACTACTATTGCTCACACTCATTTGATCTCTACACTCCTTTATGCCTTACCCATTTTTACTAATCTCTCCAAGAATAACCTCAGCAAACTGGAAATGTCCTATAATAACATTGCACGATTTGCTACAGGCAACCCATTTCGAACCCACCATTGTATAAATTTAAACCAGCTAGGATGGTTAGAACTACAACATATGATTAAATTTCACCAACTAACCATTGCCCACAACATTTTTTATAAACCTTCTAATTCTCCAAGTTTATCTAGCCTCATCACCCCCTATAAAAATCTGAAGTCCTTACGCTCATCACACAAACTTCTTGTATACACCTCTAAACCTAATAACAGGGCTGGGGATTCTCTCTTCTCTAATACTGTAGGTAAATCCTGGAATCTTCTCCCTAATGACCTCTCCTCACTCACCTCTTTATCTCTCTTTAAAAACAGATTTAAATTTTACCTCAAATCATACTGGCTATGCCCCATTCCAAACCAGACTAGTCCTCTGCCTCTACAAACTTGACTTACCTATCTAGTGCTTACTATCCTCTGTTATATCTTCCGTCTTATTAGAATTTTCTTATCTACCTTTTTTACATTATTTCTATCCTCTTTATATAACTTTTGTTAAGTAAATCCATTGCAACATCACTACACATCCAACTTCCTTTTTTCTATTTCTGACTCAACCTGTATTATGTCTCCATACATTCAATTTGTACTGTTTTTGACACTTGATCTCAGTGTACATCCTGGTACAACCTCTAGGTTGTACTGCACATTATCATTGTTGATGATTTTTTCTATGATAATTGCTATTTTTATTATAATATCTGATTTTTGTTTGTTGTTTGTACTTATATTTTGTATTGGATTGTGTCTCGGAGCTTATCTCCCCGGGCCTCTACTGAAAATGGACATATATCCAGTAAGACTAGCCCGGTCAACAAATGTAAAATAAATAAATCTGTTCTCTTTGACCTTCTCTGAGACTAGAGCTACTTGGGCTTCTGCTCTAATGTCCTCATTTATTCATGTCTCCCAGAGTATGCAGCCTACCACTTGTCTCAGGCACTTAATCTCTATTACCTCTAGCTTTTTCAACAACTCTACATTCACTTCCTAGGTTTCTGTACCATACAATATTACTGGTCACCCCACTGTTTTGTACACCTTACTGTTTAGCTTTTCTGGCATTCTTCTGTTATACATTAACCCTGACACGCTGTGCCAGATTGACTGCAGACCCTCTAATTCTATCTTTGGCCTCCTCATTCAGACTTCCTTTTTCCTCAACCACCCCCTGAGATTCTTAAAGCTATTTGTCTGTTCTACTATTTACCCTTCTATCTTAATTTAAAGTTTCTTCTGATTCCCCCATTTGCTGTCATGACAACTGTCTCATCTGTACTTAGTTTCACCCTTTCTGCCTTCAGTTTTGCTTTGCAGTCCCTTATCATTTACTGAAGTTCTTGTTCAGAGTCTGCTTCTAATGCCACATCATCTGCATACAGCAGCTTTATTGATCTGTCTGCTCCAACCTGTTTGCTACTGCATGAGCACTGATGTGCACTCACTCCCACTGGAGAACCCCTCTTTGAGTCCAAACATTGTTCATAATTCTGTCATACAGTTTTTGTACATAGCCTACACTAATTTGAATAATATTACTGGGACTTTGAACATCAGAGGGCAGCCCTTATCAGCTTTCTTGGGACCTTATCATATGCTCTTCAAGACTTACCAATGTTTATTCGGACTCTTTCCTCATCTCTAGTTTCTTCTCAACTATCTTTCCCACTGCAAACATCAGGTCAGTTGTACTGCATCCTGATATGAATCTGAACTGTTCATCTTCCATCTTACTTTCTACTGCTTTGCATATTTGTTTATCAATCTCCCTCTCCAGCTGTTTCATGCAGTGTAACTGGAATTTGATATCTCTGTACTACCCACAGTTGTGAATTTCTCCTTTGTTCTTCTACATTGGCAGTATAATGCTTTTTCTAGGATATGTCTTTCTCTCCATACTGCCACCTCCTCTAACTCACCCAACATCTTGATCATATCTGCCATGGCCTCATCTGAACCTACTTCTTCACATGATTTCATTCCCTCACTGCTGTTCTTGCTTCTTCTAGAGTTTTCTCTTCTTCCTCTTTCATCCTAGTCTGTGTCTGGGCAGTACACATTCAGTGTATTTTTAATTCAGAAGCTGCTTGTAGTACTCCATCCATCTGCCTTAGATGTCCTGTGGACAGTGGTCAGCAGGCTGTGTTTGGTAACTATCTTCCTTAGCTTTCTGTATTTGCCTTGCAACCTGATAGAGTTTCTATTTTCTTTCATTCTTTATTTATTTAACATTCATTAACCAGGTAGGTGAACTGGTCAGAAGACCTTTTTCAGTCATGACCTGGGCTAAGGAGGCCAGACAATACAACAAAACACAGAACTATTTCCACAGACACTTATTTTGGCATTGGCAATAGCATCGTTGTACATATAGGACAGACTGAATTATTATTTAGGAACAGAGAGCTCTGAATTTTCAGTTAGGCACAGTTTATTGCTAACAGAGCTAATTAGCTTACAGTTGAATTCCAAAGAAACATTTAAAAGAATATAAAAGTTATATTAGAATTAAACCAGAAGATGGAATACATAATGGTTCCTAACCTTATAGGTGCTCTCTAGACCACATCTCTGCAATACGATCTTACAAGCTACCAGATATTTTTTTAGTTCCAGTTTGATGCTAGTCTAACTTCTTTTTGGCATCTATCATCTAGTTATGTTATTTTCCAAAAGCTTTTTGAGTGCCTCAGAGGCCTTATTCGTTGCTATTGCAACCAATCTCTTTTCCTCCTTTTTAGCCAACCAGTAATCCTTCATAACCTAGTCCATTTTTTCTTTCTTCCACATTTTCCTGCATTCCTTCTTTCTTTTGATATTTTCCTGAACTTTTGAATATTCCCCAACTAGCTTATCTTATGTACCTTATTTCCATACCTGTCTTGGCTGCATATTGTTTCTATGATCCTCAGACTTTCTGTTTTGATATGCTGCCATTCTTCTTCAGTTCCACCTATTTCTTCTTCCTGCTGTGTTGAAGCCCTGACTTTTTCATTGATCTTCTGTGCTTTAACTCCAAATCAATTTCCAATACTTCATCCTAATCTCTGTTGACCTTAGACCCTTCTCTGAAGGGTCTATATTATAACATCGAAGTTTTAAAACTTTGAATGTTATAATACCGAATCCTTTAGAGTGAAAGCTGACAATAGTGAAGCCTCAGAACATCGAAATTTTACCTAGGGTAAGATTTTGGTGGTCCGTTCCGTGGCTTCACTATTTACAGCACTGTGGTGCGATGGTTATGGACCAGGTTTAGGGAAGTGAATGAACGGACTGTGGTAACGTGAGTGTGCAGTAGTTAGGGACTTTAGGGTTAGGGTGCGGGTGCGGTGAGTGTGCGGTAGTGACAGACAGAATTAAACCAGAAGATGGAATACATAATGGTTCCTAACCTTATAGGTGCTCTCTAGACCACATCTCTGCAATACGATCTTACAAGCTACCAGATATTTTTTTAGTTCCAGTTTGATGCTAGTCTAACTTCTTTTTGGCATCTATCATCTAGTTATGTTATTTTCCAAAAGCTTTTTGAGTGCCTCAGAGGCCTTATTCGTTGCTATTGCAACCAATCTCTTTTCCTCCTTTTTAGCCAACCAGTAATCCTTCATAACCTAGTCCATTTTTTCTTTCTTCCACATTTTCCTGCATTCCTTCTTTCTTTTGATATTTTCCTGAACTTTTGAATATTCCCCAACTAGCTTATCTTATGTACCTTATTTCCATACCTGTCTTGGCTGCATATTGTTTCTATGATCCTCAGACTTTCTGTTTTGATATGCTGCCATTCTTCTTCAGTTCCACCTATTTCTTCTTCCTGCTGTGTTGAAGCCCTGACTTTTTCATTGATCTTCTGTGCTTTAACTCCAAATCAATTTCCAATACTTCATCCTAATCTCTGTTGACCTTAGACCCTTCTCTGAAGGGTCTATATTATAACATCGAAGTTTTAAAACTTTGAATGTTATAATACCGAATCCTTTAGAGTGAAAGCTGACAATAGTGAAGCCTCAGAACATCGAAATTTTACCTAGGGTAAGATTTTGGTGGTCCGTTCCGTGGCTTCACTATTTACAGCACTGTGGTGCGATGGTTATGGACCAGGTTTAGGGAAGTGAATGAACGGACTGTGGTAACGTGAGTGTGCAGTAGTTAGGGACTTTAGGGTTAGGGTGCGGGTGCGGTGAGTGTGCGGTAGTGACAGACTTTAGGGTTAGGGGCGGGTTAAGTGAGTTGGGTTAGGGTGTGGGTGAGGTGAGTGTGTGAGAGTTATGGACCTTAGGGTTAGGGTTTGGGTTAAGGTAAGTGGATAGATAGTAGTGTATGCATAGTTTAGTGTAGGGTTAGATGTAGGATTTTAAGTGTATGTTTGTGGATTGCAGTTGTTTTGGTGTGCTTGTCTTGTCTCTGTGTATGTTTTTTGGAACAGCAATTTTTTTCCCTGGGAAAAAATTTGCTGTTCTGAGTGTTTGATGTTATGATTGTTCGACTGAAATGGGTCAATATTATAACATTCAAAATTTTGAGCGTTCAATGTTATAATATAGACCCTCTCTGAATACTGCTTGCAGCTGATTGTGACCACCAGTGATTTATGATGTGGGCCAACTGTTTCACTGGGGATGACTTTCAATTGCTGATATTATCCGTGTGTCCTTTCCTTACTAGAAGAAAGTCTACTTCAGTTGCATGTTGGCTATTGTTGTAGGTGATCTTGTGGCTGTCTCACTTGCTGAACCATATGTTGGCTAGTATAAAGCCACTGGCATCTCTAACCTCAACTTTAAAAGAGAACCTAAGCCAGGTCATCCAGCTTAGTAAAATATCTAAAATATCTAAGGTAGCTGCAATAATCATAATATCAGAGCAGTAAAAATTATAATAGGCTATGTGAAAGTTCACTGTACAAATCATGGTAAGGTCATTTCCAAGGTTTATTTGATCCTAGATTCAGGAAGGTTTGCTACCTTTCTCAGGGCTTGATCTATGGGAGAGAACTATAATCTAGTCTAGTGAGACAAATAATTAAAGGACTCAGATCCCAAGGTTGCACAGGTCACATCTCTCTTGTCCACATTATCCAACATTGCCCGACATCATGCAGCATGGTAGAAAGGTCTTGTGCACTCTAAACCAAAGTGACCAAACTGAACTGCCTAGGATACCTAGTAAGGATGACATTTCACTTTGACCGGGGCTTATACTGAGAATTTACCTTCATGATAGCAGACAAAGCTGAATCTAGATGCCTCCAGGTAATAAATATGACACCTTTCAGAACAAAATCCATGGGGAGGGGGGGGTTACCCAAAGTTCTTCATCCTTTCTGTCTAAAAAACAGTTGAAGTGTTTGTTAAAAAATGACAGATAATCTGCAAAAGGCCAGTTTTTAGTGAATTTTATAATATTGGGCATCTCCCAAAGGGAGCATTACACATGGAGAGATGAAGGTAGCCAAAATACTCATTTAAGAAACAAGGACTCTTTAATCATGATAATGTGTTTGACAGGAAACTGAGAGGAAAGGAAATGGTGACCTACTCCTTGCCCCAGTAATGGGCATAATGAAGTTGTTCAGCAAAGAAGTTGTTCAGCCTATGACAGGCAATACTGAGTGCTGGACAAAAGGGCACTGTTGCTAGGGAGAAACATATACCAGAGGTGGTGGTGTGTCATGAGAAGCCACTAAAGGGCCTAATGCTAGCATCAGTCCTTCTCTCCTAATAATGAATGGCTACACTCAAAAAGAATAGGTCTCACCAGACATGAAACAAATACACTTCTAGGCCATCCCTCTGAGACCAACAGGTCCAGAAGGACCCATAGAAGACACATTGCCTTTCTCAATAGGCAGTGCATGACTTAGGAAAGCATAGAGAGGAAACATGAGTCCCCCCCCCCACCAAAAAAAAAAACAAAAAAACATTAAGTCTTTGATGAGGGAACAACAAGAAACCACTCTTCATGAACTAGCCAAACATGTGTATGCCATGGATGTTAAACCTGGATCTGTGCAGACACCTGAGATGCACAGCGCTAGGTGCTTGTTGGGATAGTGATCTTTTCATTGGTTGAGGATAGGTGTGTGCTTGAAGTCTTTCTAATAGGAGGGGAGCTAGCTACTTATCATGTATGTGAGCCTGTCATGATGACATCTTAGATGAAGGCTTTGACTGATATTTGGTCTTCAGTTCCAATATCTTCTCCCATCAGTCTATTAACAGCCTAGAACTGAACAAGGGAATTTCCTGCTGATTCCTGTTCCAACAATATGAAATCATAATCAAGCCTGCGTCTTCACCTCCCCTGGGTAGTCTGGTTGAAGACCTGCCATTTGTGGCAATGTTTCATGTCATGATACTTTCCTGGGTAAGAAATATTATACCAGTGAGAATCCTTATTGGGGATCCTGTAATTACATGGACACTTGGAAGGTTTTGGCATCTTGGACATTGAAAGTGGGAGCTTTTCTATGATGACTGCAAGGATCAAGACCTGAAATGTGAAAGCAGCATAAAAGAACTGAGGAGTGCAGGGGATATTAGTGACCTCCTTGTCTGGCATGGAGCATCATGAAGTATACCAGCGAGATGCGACTGCACCCCGAGTATGAGAACTTGATACAGTTCAGAACTGTGTTGAGCTGGGAATACCAGAGAGGAAATCCAAAGAGTTCCACATTGCAGAAGGCCATCAAAGTCATATTTATGCATTTTATGTATATTAAGGAATGAGTCAAACCAATATGTGCATGCCTCAAACTCTCATGTGGAGTTTTGACAGATAAAGCTAACAAATACCACTTTCCAATGAACCTCATGTTTTTTATGTAAAATGGAAACAACCAACAGAAACAACTGATGAAGCAAAATGAGCCTGAAACAAGTTAGCAAACAGTTCTATGAGATGCAATATTTAAAGTCAAGGAGATTCTTGCATAAACCTAGGCTAGAACAGGTGGTTACATTCCCAAAAAAATGTAATAGTTGTAAGGTATTAACATGCATACATTTGAAGAAAATAAGAAAACAAAACACAACATGGCCATAATGTTGTAACTAGCCCCTATATCTACCTCTTTTGCCACCCTATACTTTCTTCCATCTCTCACTGACACCTGGGAAAACATTTCCTGCCCTGCACTTCACATACCTATATGTAAATGTATTCAGAGACACCACCACTATGTCTCAGAAATCAAATGTCTTAAGTAATTCCTAAAGAGACTACCATGCAGATGGTAGCCATGTCTTCTCCTTCAGCTCTTACCCTCTGCAAAGGCAGATATAGGGTGTAGAGAGTGTTATAGTACCCTTATCAAGCTTTGTCATAAAAATTATTTATCATATAAAATATGATTGAGTTGCTCCTTAAACATGGCTTCCACTTTTTTGTTAGCAAATTCCATTTTCTAGTCAGCTGTTCCAATAATGCATGTTTTGCACATGATTTACTATTTCAGTAGTGTCTTACAATTGCTGTCCAGTTCTGTTGTCATCATAGTACCTTCAACTGCGAAAACCTTCGATCTGTATGGCATATGGATTACAAACTAAGAGCAATCATAGAACTCGTCCAAGATGCTAACATCTTACAAGAAGGTCTCATGGAGAAAAATGACTGGTGCCAAAGCAACAGCTTAAAACTCAAAGCCAAGAAATGTATAGTAGTACCTTTGGGGAAGCTGACTACCCAGGGAAACTACCTCATTGACAAAACACCCATAAAAGTAGACACAGTAGCCAGGGACTTGGAGGCCCATGTAGATAGTAACCTGGCTTTCAAGCAACATGTGTCTTAGGTAGTAAGAAAATAATTTTATGTCACTCAAATTATAAGTAACAGTATGGTATCTAGGTCCAGGGATATCATCGTCCTACTGTGCTCAGCCATCATTTGACCCATCAATGAGTATAATCCCCCCTTTCTATATGCACATGACCAGGCACATGCAAAAAGTAGAATGTCCACAGAGGTTCCTCACAAAAGGAATACAGAGCATAAAAACAGTGATCTATGCATATCCCCACAAAGCTCTAATGATATACTCTGTTTCCTACAAACTGCTGAAAGGTGATTTATGTATGGCATGCAAGTTATCCTTGGATCCCACTTTCATGGGCCTTTTTTCATATTTGCAAAATGAGCAGCACCCAAACTACTAGACATTGGGAATTAAGCTTTGCTTGCAACTTAAATACGACATGTAGGAGGGACAGGTACACATCCCAGGAGAATCCCCTTTCTCTGAAATAGGCTTCCCATCCATATGAACCAGAGACCTTCCTAACAGTATTCAAGTTCAGCCTGTACCATTAAATGGTAAATCAATAATTCACCTCTAGTCTTACACCTGTGTCTCTAATGCACAGTGACAGTCATTAATTCATGTCCTAATTAACAAACACCTCTTAAAATATCATCTAAGGCACAATAACTTGTGGGATGCATTTGGGTTGTATGGAAGTGTATCTAAGGAATGATGTGCCATGCAGGACATAAAAGTTTTGTGCAAATGGTGAGGCATTGCAATGTATATTAAGGGTGGTACAGTATGTGTTGAGCACTACAAGAGTTAATTAAACTGTCTCATATGCAAAACCATGGAAAGAATTATCATGGAAGGGATAAATATTGACATAGGAAATCTTTGGACACTGTATCCAACCCAGTTTGGTTTAGTCAAGGAAAGATCATCCCAACTCAGCCTGGTAGACTTCATTAAGAAGGTCACCAAGAGCCAGTTGGGGGTGGAGTCTGAATGGCTAACTGAAAGCAGCAGTATTTTAGAGCTCCATATAACTAGTTAAATAAGTCAGGAAAAAAATATTCTTTTTTTTTCCTTCAAAGTATAAAATCTTATAGATAAAAGACTAATTTACATAATTAGAAACTTTGGTGAAGTTTTACAAATGATTTCCTGTCAAAAAGCTTGGAGATATATTCACTTGTTCAAATGAGCAACTCAAAGGATTCTCACCATGATGCTGCCTTAAAGAAGGAACTACAACAGATGGCATCTACCCTGCAGAAGTTGGCTTTGAAGATGAATGATTTTAAACAGAACCTGGAAAATCTTAAAACAAGCAGTCAAAAACAAGCTGACACCCTCAAGGAAATGCTACAACACCAGACAAGGATAACAGGAATAGAGATTTCTCTAAATGACTTAGAAAGCAGACTTAAGGAGGGGAAACACAGAAAGAACTGCTTCTTAAACAAAACATTTGGTTGGTTAATAAAGTAGATGACTTGAAAAATAGGGAGAGGAGAAATAACATTAGGATTTTCGGATTACCTGAAAACACAGAAGGTGAGGATATTATTTCCTTTTTATCAAGCTGGATCCCTGACTTTTAAATTTAAAAGAAGGACTTTCGTTTGTCATTGAACGGGCACACAGAGCTCTTGGGAAACCTGCCACTAACTCAAACTCTCCTCCTAGGTCAATAATTATCAAATTTCTTTCATACTTGGACAAGGAACTGATTTTATGATCTGCTTGGAGGAAAGCACCTCTGAAATATAAACAGAGCCTGATAAGATTTGATAACAACTATTCATCTAGAATAATGGAACAAAGGAAAAAGTGTGGCCATTGATAACGTTTCTGAAACAAAATAACATCAAGGCACAACTTGCATCCAGCTAAAATAAGAATACTGTATGCCAAAGAGATGAGGACTTTTATTGACTTAGAGGAAGCCTCTTCATTTATTAAAACTAATAATGTGATTACTTTACCAGAATATATGGATTGGATTTCACCTTCTCTCAAGAGAACAAAAGGAACAAATGTCTGGACAGATGTCAAAAAGAAGAAGCAAAAGACTGATACTGTTAAAACCAAATCACTCAAAGCATCTACTATGATATGAATTGTTTTAACATTACTTTAAAGGACCAATTTTACTGCTTAGAATTTTAAAACAAAGGTAACTAACTACTGGGATCTTTATCTATATTTTTTTGAAAATAGATGACACACGAGAGTTTTCACATTACCTCAGGTATGTAAAACAGGGTACTTTTCTTTCACAGAAGGAGGGTTATATAGCACATAAAATATTTATACTGTAAATCAACATACATAGTATATGTTTATTTTCTCTTAATTTTCTCTTTTCTTTCTCTCTTCTCTCTTTTCTCATTATTTATTTTAAGTGCATCTTGTCTCCCTTTCTAAATTCTCTCCTATTTACTATACTAATATAGTCTGTATATATTTAATAACTCACTATCTATAAATAGATAAATAATAGTCTAAAATAATCTAGCTTTAAGGTAGACTAATTGGAATAGTGAAATTAATTAATTGTTATTACAATATTTATTAGATTAATGATAGTCACTGTTATGCTTATTGGGATTGTGGACATGTTCGTGATTAACTCTGAAATGTCTCATTCATGTACATATGTCCTTTGAATTATTTCCTTTACATAAAAAAACAGGAGGGAAAAATGTACTGTTGGCCCCACTTCTTTCTTCACATTCTATTTGCGTTACCATAGCAACAGTAAACAATTGCTGCAGTTTCTATGGACACTGTGACTCTGTAAAGTGCATTTAGCCTCACAGATAACAAATAATAAGAAAAAGTAATGTTGTTTAGTTATTAAAATGAAAAACAACCTAAACAAGGTAAAATAAATACATAATAGGATTATTTGTAAATATTTTATGATTTATCTTCATAGGATTACATATTCCTGGAAACACAGCTTAAATGTTCCCAAACTACATGTGCACTGAAATGTAGCTACTTGATTAAAAAGTATTACTGCGGTGGTGGTGCTGCAGTAGTGTTGTCACCTCACAGTAAGACGTTGTCCTGTTCGATTCTCAGCTAGAGCGTCTTCTGTGTGGAGACATGCGTGAATGGGTGTAGCTTCATTGAAGGTTGTGCGTCAGGGCTGGCAACTCAGCACGTAAAAATCTACTGCTAATCATTAGTGGACCGGAGTTCCGCTGTGGTCACCCCTAACCGGGAAAAGCCGAAAGACACAACTCAGTTTAACATGCTGATTTCACAAGCTGTCTGCACTGTAAAAGTTTCATTTTATATGTTACTTGAAATTGTCAGTCTCTAGAGCATATGAAAAGATGCACATTACTTTTTGCAACATGTTATCTTTGCAGTTGCCTCACACTCTGTACAAACTTACTTGGTAACTGATAGCTATTCATTTAAAATATCAGTTTAAATATTAAATGTGCCCTTGAAATGCTATTGACATTTTGGCAAAATATAATCTGAACTGTAAAATGAATGACTTGAAAGAAGTGAAGTAATGCATAGATTTTAAAGGCAGTTCTTGACGCTACAGTAAAAGTAAAAATATATATTCACAAGGAAATATTGAAATGTTTTTGTCTTCCGGTTAAAATAGCTTACTGTCAACATTTTGTGATATCAGAAAGTTTGAAGAGTTAGGAAATAACTATTCTTTGTCTTTATAATGATTATTAGACAGATGTTAGACTCTGCTTAGTTTAATGAATTGTGACATACATTTATGAGGAAAAGTGGACTCAATTACTCACATTGGACTACACATTTCTGGAAACTCAACTGAAATATCCACAGATTACTTGTGAATTTAAATTAAACTGTCTGATTAATAAGCATAATTTACTTTAACAACCTGAATCCATAAGCTATCTGCTCTATATATGCTACATTATATATGTCACTTGCATATGACAGTCTCTAAAGCACACGAAAAAATACATATTATTTTTGCAACATGCTATATTTGCACTAACCATACATTCTAAACTAACTCAATTGGCAATTGACAACTTATTTATTTGAAACATCAGTCTAAATATTAATTGTGAACTTGAAATATTGTTGCTGTTTTGACAAAACAAAACCTGAATTGAAAAAGGAATGATTTGAAGAAGTGAAGTATTGTACAGATTTCAAAGACAGCTATTGACACTACGATATAAGTAGAAATGTATACATGCAAGGAAAAATTGAAATTCTTTATACTTTTAGTTAAAATAGCTTATTGTTAACTTTTTGCTTTATCAGAAAATTTAAAGAGCTAAGAAATTATTTCTAATTTGTCTTTATAATGTTTACTAAAGTGATGTTAGTCACTGACTTGTTTAATGGATTGTGAGTCATGTATAAAACGGACTACTGAATGTTATTTCTGTTTACCTATGTTTGCTGAATTTCTTTTATTAGTACTGATTTAAAACAAGGGAAAGAAAGGGAAGGGAAATATCTGTTTTTGGTCAAGGGAGGAGGCTTAAGAGTATTCTAACTGCCCTGAGAACTCTCTAAGATGCTCTAAATACTATTTGATTAATACTTACCTAAGGTAAGTCTTGATTACCATATAGGTACCTTCACATTCATTCTAGACCTGATGTGATTACCCATTCTGGAAGCAGGTGGTGCCCTATGCAAGATGGGAATTGTCAGGGTGATCATAGTTCATTCTTAGACTCTGCTTTGTAAATCTATAAATATGTAAAAGCACTGCACACTAGAATGTAGGGTGCCTCTACTCTGAGTCAGGATACCACTGATAAGCCATGTATTTTCATATGTGTAAGTTGAAGTTGGTGAGCTGAAGAGTGGGAAAGTAAAGGAAGACAGTACACCTACAGTAAATGCATATTTCATTGGTAATCACTCATTGTCTACTATAGAGTCCTTTTAGTCAAATTATTTTAGTAATAATCTATTTGTTGTTGGCTTATTTAGTGTATGCTCCTCTGTTGCATTTAATTTATCCAAAATGACATATCTGATATGTTTGGGATCTCTTAAGGGTAACTAAATATTGAATATTTTCTAAGTCAACATAATAATTGTTTATACTACTAACATTCCATCCTAGTATATAAAATACTATAGAACAATAATAGAATAATATAGAATGTCATATCTCTTTTAAGAAAATTCTCCATATAATAATTTAACATATGGAGCTCAGTTGATATTGTTGGTTAAAGGTATGAGTGATAATCCAATAGATCTATCTTTATCTATTGGATTAGGAATGACTTTCATTCCATGTTTAATGGGAAATTCATATTTACTTGTATTTGATACTTTAGAATTAATGTTTTATAGAAGTACTTTTTTAAAGCCTGACCAGAATTTTACCCTACTTATATTTAAAGAAGAAAGAACATTAAATTACACTCCCAAGTTTATACACATAAAAATAGCATCCAATGTTATCAGAAAATATGGTATAACTACTATAATTAAAAAAGAAGCAAAAAGTTTCTAACAACAATAACTTGAAATGGATTTAACATTCTTATCATTAAATACTAATGGCTTAAATAATGCAAATAAAAGATCAAACTTACTAAAATATTTAAATCTAAATAGGGCACAATTAGTATTTCTCCAGGAAATGCATTTTAAGACTAATAATAGCTTTATTTGGAACCCTAAGGACTATACAGTCTTAGCTCAATCCTCCTATAGAACAAAGACAAAAGGAGTATCAATTCTCTGGAAGAAAAACATAATCACTCCAAAAGTTATTTATAAATATGAAGACAAAGAAGGTCTACTAGCATTTGTTATAATTAAATTTAATAACAGAATATGGACCTTAGCTAATCTATATTGGTTCCCAGGAATTGGAGCAGGAACAGTTAAAAAACACCTAGCTTTTATTTACAACAATTATAAAGGAAATCTTATACTGGGAGGAGACTTTATTGTACCTTAGAAGCTTCTGAAACCACCAAGACGTCTTTTCGCATAGCAACTATTTCAAAATCCTTAAAAAATGGATTGATTCCTTTCATTTAATAGACACTTTTAAAGTAAAAGATGATAAATCATTATTATTTTCCCATAAAGATCATAGATTTGGAACACAAACCAGAATAGAAAAATTATTCGTAGTTCAAGATTTACAAACAAAAATCCTCAACTTCTCAATAGTTCCATGCCCTTTCTCAGATCATGACTCTCTGAAAATGAAGCTTCAAATAGAGTTTAACCCTTTAATCCTCTCAACTAGAATTCCATCATATATCACAAAAATTAAAGAATTCAGACCCTGGATGTTGTCAGAACTACAATTATTTCTTGAAATTAATAATACAACAGAAATCAGTAGAGTCATGGTTTGGGACTCATTAAAAGTGTATTTATTTGGTAAGACCCTTAGCTGGAACAAAAACAAAGTTAGAGAGTGGGAATCTGAATCATTAGACTTGCAAACCAGACTCTTGGCAGCAAAATCTAAAAAAAAATCAGAATTGTCCAGAAGTCAAAAAAGAAATAGAGGAATTAAATAAAAAAAATAATGAAATTTTAACACACAAAACTTGTCTAACCTTGGAAAAATTAATAATAAACTCATTAGCCACCTCCCCCAGATATCTGCATAACTTATCTACAAGAATTAAAATGCAATCTAAAGCAAATAACATTAGTAGTATATATCATGAAAAGAAAGGGAAAAAGTATCAGATATAGGAGACATCCTTGAAGCATTTCGGTTCCATTATATGGAACACTTCAAAAAAGAAGATTTAGATACCAACCAAATAAACTTAGATACAAACCTTATCAATATAAAAAAAAATCCCGAAAACTTAAAACTAAACCTACAAAAACCTATTTCCTACAAAGAAATTGTTGACAAGATAAAAGAAAGTAAATCTAACAAAGCTTCAGGGATAGATGGTATAATTATGGAAATTTACAAACTCTTCCCTTCAACAGTAATCTCCCTTTTTCATAAAACTTTGCTAGAAGTCCAGTCAGAAGCAAAAATACCACCCTCATGGAAATATTCTCTCATAACACCAATTCTAAAAGATAACAAACCATCAGACCTTTGCACCTCATACAGACCTATATCATTACTGAATAATGATTGCACAATATTCATGTCAATACTAGCTAACATAATGAAAATTCTACTTTCAAAGACAATTAATAATAATCAAACTGGATTTTTATATAACAGGCACACACATGATTATATTAAAAGGGTACGTATTCTTATAGATTATGTGAATAAAGAAGATATAGAAACACTTGTAATCGGATTAGACATAGAAAAAGCCTTTGATTCCCTCAACTGGGAATATCTAAAACTTTAGCATTATTTGAATTACCTCCTCCCTTCATCTTATTACTAAAAAACATATATATTAATAACTTAGCCTACATTAAATTAGGTCCTTTCACCTCAGAATCTATCCATATAACAAAAGGTACTAAACAAGGATGCCCCCTTTCTCCTATTGTATTTGCTTTGGCTATAGACATACTTGCAGAAATAATATGCAATAATCCAAGTTTAAAAGGAATAGAAGTCTATGACCAGTACATAGCTAAAATAATGCTTTTTGCTGATGATATTTTATTAACCCTATCAAACTACAGAAAGTCATTAGGAGAGCTAGAAGAAGTAATAGAGAAATTTTATAAGATTTCAGGTCTACACTTTAATAGATCAAAATCAAAATTTCTATTTTTAAATAAGAAAAAAGAACTACAAGTTACAGATAAATCCATCATATGAAAACAAGAACTTATGCTAAATTATTTAGGAATAGTGTTATGCAAAAATATAAACAAAGCAATATTAAATTATAAAACATTATTGAAACAATAAAAATATATATAGAAAAGTGGAACAAAATTATATTAACTTTTGAAGACAGGTTGCAATTAATAAAAATGGTCTTATTGCCAAAAATACTATATGTAGCATTAGCAATACAGTTAACTCCTGAAAGATGCATTCATAAAGAAATAAACTAATGTTTAATAAAATGTTTATGGTATCCCAAAAAGAATAGAGTAGCTCTAACTCATCACATTAGACCCTGGAAACAAGGAGGACTGAACTTCCCAGAAATAGAAACATATATAAAAGCATCTGTGCTTAAAACTACAATAGGCTGGATAAACCCAAATTATTTTGCCAACTGGAAAGAATTAACAATGGCTATATTAACAAATTAATTTAATCTGTTAAAAAAAAATAACAGTAGACAAATCAAAAAAAACCTGGTACATACTATGCATAAATATACAATATAATATAACAAAACCTTCTAAAACAACACTGATTAATCATTACATCAATTCCTTTAGGAAACTTATCAGTGCAAACATAGATCTAAAACTTTGGTTTGACCTTTTAACTCCATTTAACATCACTACGAATTTTCCTCACAAAATATATACGGAAACAATAATCTCCTGTGAACAAAATGGATTCTTATGCTGGTTTCAATGTGTAAATAAATTAAATGTTTTAGATATACATATGATAAAAACTGCTTACAATATTCCAACACAGGACTTGTTAACCTTACAAAGCATTCTAATGTACACTCAAGATTTATGCAGATTAATTAATAATTCCTCATTTAAAGATATTCCAAATCTAATAAATTTTCTGTATGAATTTATATATAATAGTTGTGAAAAGAAAAATTCCATTTGAAAGCTATATAAAGAGTTAATAACATATAAAACAATTCCCAAACCATCATACTGGCAGTTCTTAACAAAAGGTCAGTCATTGCAGTTAACAGAAGAAAATAAAACTAACATATTACTATCAGTTAATTACACCTCTAATACACAGTACTGGAAAATATTTAACTGGAAATACTTACATAGAGCATTTTTAACACCAGATAGAATTAAAAAGATTAGTACTACTACAAATGTTTTTTGCTGGAGGTGTGAAAAGTCAAATAAAGCAGACTGGATTCATATATTTTATGAATGTAATAAAATTAAATCATATTGGAATGGAATCAATAATTTTTTATGAGCTTTATTTATTTTATTAATGAATCCTTTACCTTAACTAAAGTATTGATAATACTAAATGTAAATGAAGGTCCCTACCTGAATAAGACAAATATGTATTTGTTATGGACAATACTTGCTATATCTAGAAAATGTGTAACCAGAAGGTGGAATTCAAATACACCCCTGACCTTGGAAGAATTCTACACTTTACTGAAGACAACTGCATTGATGGAAATAAAAATCAAAGAACTACGAATCTATACAGGCCATTGGTAAATAATCCTTGGAAGAAAGTTATATCTTTGTTGGACACTCTGCAATAATCAATATTGTATCTCTGATAACTGATCTGTTAATTCTATATTTAATAACATACAGTGTATATAATTGAAAGTCAGGCTATTGTAAATATTGTATATAGTTGTTTAAAACGATATTTAAAAATATTATGTAAATGTTATTTTAAATGAAAATAAAAAAAAAATTGAGAAAAAAAAGGAAGGTCACCAAGGCAAAATAGTGCAGTCTGCTTACATTGATCTGGCCATGGCATTTGACACAATACCCCACTTGGGTATTGTAAACCAAAGCACAGCATTAGGCATAAACCCCATGTTATACACTGGATAGCCAGCTGGCTCTCAGATAGGACCTAAGAAGTTAGAATAGAGGAGTATACCTCCACAGAGAGACTGGTCACTAGTGGAGCTCATCAGGGTTCTGTGCTGGGTCCTTTCCTTTTTGCACCCACTTCTAAGAAGTCAACACCATTAACAGTCTCTGGGTGACCACATTTGCTGATGATTGCAAACTAAGAACAGTCATAAAATGACCTCAGGACACTACCACAGACAAATAGCTGATGCCAGAACCATGGTTTAAAACTTGTTGCCAAGAAATGCATAATAATACCCATTGGAAAGTTGGATACCCCAGGCAACTAACTCACTAACAACACACCCCCTAAAAGTAGATGCAATAGTCAGGGATTCAGAGACATATGTAGACAGTAATCTGGCATTCAACCAGCATGTTTCTAAGTTAGTCAGAAAAATCATTCTATGTGGTTCAAATTATAAACAAGGGTAGGGCATCCAGGTCCAAGGAAGTCATCATTTTGTTCTATTTAGCCTTCATCGGACCCATCATTGTGTACAACCCCCCCCCCCCTTCGATATGTACCTGATCAGACACATGTAACAACTGGAACATCTATAGTGGTTCCTCACTGATGAAAACAGAGCATAAATCACATGTCCTGTGAGGATTGCCTCAAAGTCCTATCTGTATAATCTCCCTCCTAAAGTTTGTTGAGCAGTACTATATGCTTGGCATATGAGGCATCCTTGTATCGGGCTCTTATGCACCTTTTGCATATCGAAAAAACAAATAGCACTAGAAAGCACAGTTGTGTACAATCTTACCATAACAGTAAATTTCCTTCTCTTCACTGTTGCAGTTTTCATAACCTAAGAGATCTCCTGGCAAGGATAGCTAATGTCTGGCCAATGTACAAAGCCCTTAGTATATATAGGCACCATATATCACAAGTATGCTTCCCACGCAAGGAGAAGGGCATAAAGGTAACATACAGATGCAGACACTCAGAAATAGAAAAGCATCAGGAGGGACAAACATGTGGATCCAGTAGGAGTAAAAAAAGGAGTTCCTCGGCCAGGAGGACAAGGAAGAATAGGCTAGAGCAGAGGGAGCATGAAGGAAGGAGTGAATACTGCAACAGTGAATAGGAGGACAGCTACTGTTACAAGATTTTGCACAACTGTATTATGTCCTTCCATATCACTGTTGCAGTATTCATAACCTAAGGGAGACTACAAATGTTCAAGAGAAGCCTGGGAGGAAGACAGCATGGAAGAACCCTCCAGAAAGCCATGCAGGATAGCCCTGGCAAAACCAGCTCAGGCCCTGGAAATAACATCCAACTTGTAATGCTTAGTGAAAGTATGAACAGAGAACCAAGTAGCAGTCAAGGATAGAAGTGGTATCCAGCCCCTTGCAAAAGCACCAGAGGAGTTAACAACCCTGGAACAATGAGCCTTTACTGAACAGGAATGACATTTTCCATGAAAACAATAACAAAATGAAATGGCCTTCAAAAATCAAGAAATCAAGGAAGTAACAATTTGATTAGAAAGAACCAAACCCAAAGACCTGAGATGAAAGGAAACAAAAAAGCTGCCCAGATTTGAGAATAACTTTAGTTCTATCCAAATAATATCTGAGCTGTGTATGCAAATTCAAGGTGTGAAGAACCTTCTCCCTGGCAAATTGTGGAGAAGAAAAAAAGCAAGGAAGATGAATATACTGATTAAAGGACAACTCATTGACCACCTTGGGCATAAAGGAAGGACTGGTACAAAGAGACACCCTGTCTTTATGACAAACTAAGAAAGGAGGAACAGCCATGACAGCCTGAAGTTCAAACACTTTTTTAGTTGAAGTGAGGGCCAAAAGGAAAACAGTCTTCCAAGTACAATGTTACAAGAAAACTGAAGAAGCAGGCTCAAAAGGAGCCTGAGTAAATTTCTCAAGTACAAAACTGAGATCCCAGGAAGGCAAAATTGGTTTCCTGGGAGACCAGATATGAAAGATACCTTTGAGAAATTGCTTGACCTCAAATCTAGCGTCCAGAAGAGGAGTCAAGGGCAGACAAGCAGAACTTCCTGATGGTGAGCTTTCACTTAAGAATATGCTGTCCCAGCATGGAGCAGATCACACAAATAATAGAGAACGAGAGGAACCTCCACAAAGACGGGATCCAGATGGTGAGAGAAGTACCAGACAGAGAGACCAGTTGACATAAAGGTTAAGGTCTTTACATATCATGCACAAGGTACAAGGTTCGATCCATACCTACGGCTAATGCCTGTTTGAGTTTGAATGTTCTCCCTGTGTCTCTGTGGGGTTCTTCTTATATCTGCAAAACATGTTGAATGTTTCCATCTCAAACTCACCAATGAAAGGAGCTATGGGCAGCAGCACAGACTCAACATGGTGCCCTATGGGGGGAAGAGTTGTACAGACCATCCCCTTTGGGCATCTTACATGGACCACAGAATGTGCTCGATGGCAGGACTAGCCACTTGGCTGTAAAATATGGCTCAAGGTGATTTGGTCATGTTAACTAATGCCACCAAAATGGGCATGGGTAGCTACCAAAGTGGGTTGAGAACCTGGCCTACTCTGGCCTATGCCAGGTAGGGGTGTATGTGCTCTTAATGGCCGGGGTGTGCCTGCCATAAAGCCTAGCAGCCCTGGATGGTCAGTATCTAGGTTACCAGTCATGGTATAGCTCTGTTGACTGAAAACTGGATGTAAAACCAATCAACCTGCCAAACATGAACTGAGAATTTCTACATTAGTGTAGGTCGACTGACAGGTGTAGATGACATGATGATATGGAGGAGGCTGGACATCCTATGTATCCAAGAGACAAGATGAAAGGGCAGGGCAGCAAAGCCACTTGGCTTTAGATCCAGAGTCTACTACTGAGAAGGACAGGCAGGAATTGTGTTGAGAGAAGGCGGTGAGGGATATCATCAGAATTAGTGACAGACTCATAATAATCAAACAATATTCATAATCTCAGCCTATGCCTCTTGTGATAATGATAGTAAGGAAAAGAGTGTACATATCAGGACAGATGCAGAACAGACTGAACAGGATATGAGGACTGCCTGGGTCCACATGGGTGGGGCAACAGGAATAAAGAAGGACAGGCCATTCTAGACTGAACAGGATATGAGGACTGCCTGGGTCCACACTGGTGGGGCAAAAGGAATAAAGAAGGACAGGCCATTCTAGACTTCTGTCTGGCAAATGGCTTGTTAGCCAATGTTCAGAAAGAGAGTCAGTCATAAGATCACATGCAAAAGTGGCCAACATGCAACTCAGGTAGACTTCCTCCTAATAAGGAAAAGGCACTGGGGCAGAATCAGTCCCCAGGGAAACAGTTGCAAGCAGTGGTCAGAGAAGGCTCTAACGTCAACAGAGACCAGGCAGAAGACCTGGAAGTTCACTGGAGAGAAAGTACAATAGTTCAAGGAAGTACTCAGGGCACTAGCACCTCAAGAAGAGGAGGAATAGGTTGAGTTGAAGAAGAATGGCCATGCTTCAAAACAGCATGTGTGAAGACTACAGAACTGATATGTGGCCAAACCAGGTATGGGTCATAGGATTATAGGAGACTAATAGGATAATGGCCCCAGGGACCTTACAAGCCTATCCAAGTTCAACCTGGCTTCCCAAAGGTATGTGATTCAAGCAGACACTAAAATCAGCACCTACTTCCCTTGTCCAAGAGGGACACAGGTGTAATCCCCTGGGCAAATTGCCAGATGCCCATCCAATCACCCAAATTACGCTTAAATAGGGCCAACAAGGGGCTTTGTTTAACATGTATAGAAAGCTTGTTTCAAAGGTGGGGCAACCTCTGTGAGACAAATCTGTCTGTCCAGCAAGGTCTGTCACATACTAGGTTAAGGTGCTTTGAGCGAGTGACCCGTGTGCCATTTGACTTGCGAATATGCAGCATTTCCACTGGGTCAGAGATTGCTCTGTATGCAAGGCACTGGTTGCCTCTGAGTAGTCTGTATGACACAGAGTAAAGTGACAACAATTTAGGTCTGTCCACATAACACTCTGAATTTTCTTTGTAAGGATCCTTTGTGGTCTCTCCAATTGCTGCAGGTGTTTGGAAAGGAGCACACCAAAAGGAGTGTTGTACTCTATTATTGGCCTGATGAGGGAAGAGTACAGGGGGGTTATAACCTCTTTTTTTTCTAGAGGCAATACCCTTACTTATGAGATGAGCAATATAAAATGTGCTTCTTACCATTGTGGAGATATGGTGATCAAAGTTAAGGTTGCTGTCAACCTGTGTGCCCAGATTTCTCACCATTGACTGTGTGCTTAAGGTATGGCTATTGAGATGATAGTTTCCAGGAACATTGCCCTTACTGAAGGGAATGATAATGCATTTTTTTGCATTAAGTTTAAGACCATGACTTTGGCACCAGTCATTAGTCTGAGCAAGATCTTCTTGCAGGATGTTGATATCACTAGGGGATTTCAATGATCATTCCCAGTTTGCAGTCATCAACAAACTTTGTTAGCCACAGTCCTTTAATTTTAGCCTGTACTTAGGAGAAGTAGATTCCGAACAGTAGGGGTCCCAGAACAGATCCCTGTGGAGCACCACTGGTTATGGCTGTACTGAAGGAGGAGGAGTCCCCTATTTTGACCATATGAGTTCTATCAGTGAGTCAGTTTGTAACCCACCTGACAAAATATGGGTTGATACCTAAGCTGGGTGAGTTTATCAATGATGCTTGAGTGGGGGATTGTGTCAAAGGGCTTTGCTAAGTGTAGGTAGGCCATATGCACAGATTTGCTCTCATCTAAGGCTTTGGTGACTGTCTCAAAGAAGACTGCCAAGTTTAACAGGCATGATCACTCCTTGACAAAGCCAAATTGGGTAGGGTCGAGCATTTGGAGATCTCCTATATCTTTGTTAATAAGGTCCATAATGATTCATTCCATGGTATTGCAGATATGGCTGGTCAGACTAATGGATCTGTAGTTCTCAGGGTCCGTGGAGGTACCCCCTTTGTGCAAAGGGATGAAGGTAACTGTTTTCCATTCCACTGGATGAAGCCAGTGCTTGGGCTGTGATTGAAAAAGGGTGTTCAATAGTGATGCTAATTCCTGTTTTAATCCATGTAGAATACAGCCGGGGATGTTGCCTGGTCCCATAGAGGCTATGTTTTTGGTCTTGGGGAGGGCATTTAAGACCTGCTCCTCGGAGATTCTAGGTGGGGGGCAGGTGTTAGAGATGGTTTGGGGTATATGTGCCAGGAGCAGGGGAGTGAAGTTTTCACTGAATGTGTCAGCCAGCAGGTTTGTTATATCCACAGGTTCTATATATGTAGGACTATTAACAACGAGTTCAGTGCAAATCTGGGCCTTATCTTTGAGGTTACGGATATAACTAAAGAATGCCTTGTGGTTATCCTTAGTTAGAGAAGCTAATTTTGGTTCATATTTAGCTTTGAAGAACTTCAGTAGGAGTCATATTTGCTTGTTTAAGTTGATGAGGGATTGTTTCCAGTTTTGAGACTATTCCTTCCTACTCTTAGACAGCACTTTCATTCTCCTATTATTTAGCTTATTAATGGCAGTTGTCCACCAGGCAGGTTTGTTTTTCCTTGAAGATCTTGCTTTGGTTCTATCAGGTATAGAAGAATCAATACAATTGCACAGGTGCTTGTATAAAGCATTGGTGTATAACTCAACATAAGTGTCTGTTTCATCAGTGGGGTGAGGGGCTATGAAGCTATTTATGCTGTCACATAAGAAGCTGCAATTGGCCTTGGAGAAGATTTTTAGTCTAGTTGTTACTAAGTGGGGTCTTGTGTTATAGTTACTTCTAACGAGACTGATTTGTGGTCAGATCTCACCAGGGATGGCCAGACACTGGGGGTGGTAAAGCAGTCCCCCATGTTGGTGAGCACCAGGTCCAGGATGTTTGAGCCCCTTGTGGATGTGTCAACCAGCTGGTACAGGGCATTGGCATTAACAAAGTTCAGGCCCTTTGGGCAAGTGAGTTAAAACACATATAATTGGGTCCTTGTATAATTTACACAGTCTATGGATGGGTAATTAAAGTCACCCAAGGTACATAAGGAAAACTGATGATGGAAGGCAGAAGTCCAGGAAGTCATCAAAAGAAAGGAGTGCAGGAAAAAGTGGGAGATAGAAAAGACCAATCAGGCTAGGAAAGAATGCTGTTTGGCTAACAAAGAACCTAAGAAAGGAGTTGCAATAGCAAAGAACAGGGAGTCAGAGGCACTCTACTGCTTCTGGAAAGTGTTTCAGTACGTGGCATGAAGAAACCATATCAGGTTGCAAGGTAAAGACAGAAAGATAAAGAAGATAGTCAGACACCTTCATAAGGGATACCAGCAACAACCTGATCACCAGTTCACAGATGGAAGGAGTATTTCCAGCAGCTTATGAATGAAGATAACCCCACAGAAGCTGTACCGCTACAGAAACAGCATACAATGCATGAAGTAGAGGAGCCCACCCTGGAGGAAGTAAGAATAGCACTAAGAAAAATGAAGTCAGGGAAAGCAAAAGGCTCTGATGAGGCCACAGCAGATATGATAAAGATGATGGGTGAGACAGGTGAGAAATGGCTCCTGATGGTACTAATAGTAGTGTGGAGAGAAAGGCATATCCCAGATGACTGGAGAATAAGCATACTCCTGCCAGTGTACAAGAACCAAGGGTTATCCACAACTGTACAAAGGCATCAAACACCTGTCACATTTTATGAAAGTTTTGGAGATGGTGATTGATAAATGGATACACTGAGTAGTTGAATGCAAGATGAGAGATGAGCATTTCAGATTTGGATCAGGATGCAGCACAAGTGGCCCAATGTTTGCAGTGAGACAGATAGCTGAGAAGAAGCTACAGATGAGTAAAGAGTCCAACTGGGCATTCCTAGACTTGGAGAAAGCATATGACAATATCCCAAGAAAGCTGATTGAGCAGTCCTGTGAGGGTTCAAAGTCCAAGAATCACTGGCAGAATTAGTGCAGGTTATGTACAAGGACCAAATGTCTCAAGTACGAACAGTGTTTGGTCTTACAGAGGGGTTCCCAGTGGGAGTGGGTGTGCACCATGGTTCAGCTCTGAGTCCACCACTGTTCATACTGGGGATGGAATACATTAGCAAACAGGTCAGAGAGGAAAGATCAAAAACGTTGCTGTAGGCAGATGATGTGGCATTATAGGCAGACACTGAGCAAGAACTTCAAAAAAGGGTAGGAGAATGGAATGCAAAACTGAAGGTACATGGGATGAAACTCAGCACAGATAAGACAGTGGTAATAGCAGCAACTTGGAGAAATCAGAAAAAGCTGAGAATTGAGATAGAAGGGAAGCTAGTGGAACAGGTAAACAGCTTCAAGTATCTGGGAAGGGAGGTTGAAGAGAAGGGAAGTCTGAATGAAGAGGTCAAAGCTAGAATCAGAGGGGTTGCAGCCAACTGACATAGAGTCTCAGGTGTAGTCTATGACAGAAGAATGCCAAAGAAGCTGAAAAGTAAGGTGTACAAGACACTTCTGCAACAAGTACTACTGTATGGAACAGAAACCTGGGCAGTAAAGGCAGAGCAGATGAGAAAGCTAGAGGTGATGGAAATGAAGTGTCTAAGAAGGGTGGTAGGATGCAGACTGTGGGACAGATGAAGAAATGAGGACATAAAAGCAGAAGCCAAAGTATCTCCAATTGAAGAAAAGATCAAAGAGAACAGATTAAGATGGTTCAGACTCATGCAAAAAAGAAGACAATCTGGTGAAGAAGATTTGGTACTGACAGGAAGAAGATAAGAGGAAACAAGGATGTCCAGCAAAGAGCTGGATGGATTGTGTGAAAGAAAATCTGCAACAGTCGGGCATGAGTGTCAAAGAAGGCATAAGTGTGGCATTGAATTCAGAGAGATGGCAACAGTTAACACAATACCCCAACCTCATGTAGAAAATGAGAAAAAGGGAGCTGCTGATAATGATGGTGATGTACTGGACAGAAAATTGCTTTAATTTGGACATATATGATTTCCTGGTAGTGGATCTTCTAGCCTTCTACAGGACCCAGAACACATCCTCAGAAAAGAGTTGCCTAAAAGGGATCAAACCCTATCACCCACAGCTTCAGCTGAAGTGTGGACACATGAGGATGGATAAGAGACCCCTTGTCTTGTGTGAGAAGATACACCCAGTGAGGTAACTTGTGGTGATTGCCCCTGGCCAGGTGAGAAAGAAGGGGGGAACCAATGCTGTCTGGGCCAAAAAGGAGTCCCTACCATGATTTTGGGAGGGAAGCCATATAGAAACATCTATTTCCAAGGAAAAGACAGGGCACCAACTTTTCAAGCCAGAGAACTTGGACTCTGGAACAGAACAGAGAAAGTTGTCTGTTCAGAGGGGAGGCAAAAAAGATCTACCTGAGGAATACCCCATCAATGCACAATGTCCAGAAACCCATCTCTGTGAAACATCTATTTGCAAGCCTGAGTTCTGGACCTGCTCAAAGACTGCCATTAGATTGTGCTCTGAGGGAATGTAAACAACCTGAAGAGTCACTTGATACTGGACAGCTAGATTCCAGACTTGAAGAGCTAGTCTGCACAGAAGATAGGACCTTGTACCCCCCTTGTTTGCGGACATACCACATCACTGTGAGTGTTATCTGTGAAAACTTTGAGGGGCCCAGGATGGAAGAAGGAATGAAAAGTCTGAAGAGCTAGAAGCAGAGCCCTCATCTCCTTTATACTGATGTGAGCTGACCTCTGATGAAGGGGCCAGAGACCCTGAACCTTGAGAGAACCAAAGGAGGCCCCACATCCCCTGTCTGAGGCATCTGTAAAGAGCCATTGAGTTAGGGCTAAAGCTTGGAAAGGAAGACCTGGGTTGAGTGAAAGTTGACAAATCCACCACTGAAGCTCAGGCTTGAGACAGGGAAGGAAGGGTTTCAGAAATTCCAGTGAATGACAATGTTGGAGCCACACTGACTTGACGTACCACTGAAGCTTTCTCATGTGGAGCCTGGCCAGAGGAAGCAAGAGTATGGTGGAAGCCATGAACCTGAGGACCCTGAGAAATTCCCCAGCCGCTACTGATGCCAGAGGAAAAAAAGACTGGAAAAAGGTAGCAAGACACAAGGCCTTGGGGACAGGCAGAGATGCCAGCATATGGGTAGTGTGAAGCCTGCAACCAAGGAAAATATGATCCTAAGAAGGGGTCACAGCTTATTTCTGGAAGTTTATGGTGATCCCCAGATTCTGCACCAAGGAAATAGTAAACTGGAGATCCTGAAGCAGAGCATTGGGGGAAGAAGCTTGAATGAGCAGCTTGTCCAGATAAGGAAAGACCTGAATTCCTCTCATCCTGCAAAATGCTATGGCAAGAGTGAGGCATTTGGTAAATATTTATTTTATTTTTATTTTATTTTTACATTTGTTTACCGGGCTAGTCCAACTGGATACATTTCCATTTTCAGCAGAGGCCCGGGGAGAAAAGCTCCACATTGAAGTTAATACAAACAAGTCATTTACATAAAGAAAGTAAGAAGTTAGTAAAATACCAACAGAAATAAGGTTTAATCTAGATTATAGTAGTTGAAAATATATGTTAGGAAGGACACTTACTCTAATTTTTTTTACAGTACAAGATAGGGGAGTTATACTTTAGTAAAACATTCATGAAGAGTCTAATTGATTAAGTAAGTATAAACCATAGAGAGTTCTATATAAATTCATAACCATAGAGAGTTCTATATAAATTCATAACAGAGGCTAATTAACAAGGGTGATTTAGAGATTGTCTACTCTAGGGAGTGAGTAGAGAGAGGTAAGAGAGGGTGATTATGAGAAGAGTAACTAGTAGAATCATAAGATTAGTCGGGATTGATGCAGGGCATAGCCAGAGTGTTTTTAGATGTTGTTTGAGCTTTTGTTTAAAGAGGAAGGGTGACGAGGTAGAAGTTAGAGTGGTTGGTAGAAGATTCCAGTATTTACCTATGGTGTTGGAGAAAAGTGAGTCACCTGCTATGTTATTGGACTTGCTTAACTTCACAAGAAGTTTATTAGAGGAGCGTAAAGAATTTAGGTTAGAATAGGGAGAAACAAGGTCAGAAAGCATAGGGGTATTTTTTGGTTGGTAAAATATCCTATGAACAAAGGTAAGTTGGGAGAGTAATAGTGTATTTTTTAGTTCTAGCCAGTCTAGTTGTTGTAGATTCTGACAGTGGTGAGTTCTAAATGGGTTTCCGGTGGCAAATCTAGCAATGCTATAGTATGCATTTGCTAGTTTAGTGAGGTTATTTTTCTTTAGGTTAGTGTATATGGATGAAGCATAAAGAAGAGTAGAAATAAGATGAGAGTGTGCAAGTGTGATTTTGGCCTGTGGAGTTAAAAAGGTTTTAATTCTATATAAGGAGCCGAGTTTTCTATTTACGGTTTTAATAGTGTTATTAATGTGATTATCAAAAGTGAGGTTATTGTCAATTATAATACCTAATAGCTTAGTGGTGGAGTCAGGGGCTATATGTGTGCCATTGTTGGAAGTAATAGAGAAGTCTATGAGGGGAGACTTAATATTAGGCCTAAAGAGCAGGAGTTTGGTTTTATTGGCATTCAAAAGGAGGCAGCATTTCAAGAACCATGCCTCAACTGTGCTAAATACATTCTGTGTTAGGGTTTGTAGTTCAGGGGAGGTGTTAGCAGAGCATATGAGTGTTGAGTCGTCTGCATATTGAATACATGTAGCTTGAGGTATTGCTGCATGTAAGTCATTTATGAATAAAGAGAAGAGGAGAGGTCCTAGGATGGACCCCTGTGGGACTCCAAGAGAGACTGGCAGAAGGGATGAAAGTGTATTATCCCAGAGAACTGCCTGTTGCCTGTTATTAAGGTAAAAAGTGAACCATTGAATAGCTTTGGTATCTAGAGAGAGGGATTCAAGGGTTTTTATGAGCATATTATGGTTTACCATGTCAAAGGCTTTTGACAGGTCTATAAAGAGTGCTGATGACAGAATACTATTATTGCGGTTTCTATTTATGCACTAGGTAAAAGATAGGAGAGCTGTTGTAGTACTATGAAATGGCCTAAAGCCATGTTGGCAGTTGGCTAGTAAGTTATATTGGGTTAAGTGGTACATTAGCTGATGATGAATACATTTCTCCATAATTTTTGCTAAGGGTGATAAGAGTGCAATAGGCCTATAGTTAGAATAGTCATTTGAGCTACCTCCTTTATGTAAAGAAATTATGTGGGAAATTTTCCAGATAGCAGGGATGGTACCTTCACTGATGGTTCTATTTATAAGGAGAAATATGGGATAAGCAACTTCTTCAGCTGATTTTTGAAGGTATTCAGATGGTAACTGATCTGCAGATGGGGTACAAGGTTTGAGTTTTTGGATGAGTTTTAGGATGTAAGAAGTAGAGATGGTTTGTAGTTGGAATATAGGGAGATTAGTAGATGTACCAGTAGGAAGGTTAGATTTGTCTATTGTGAGATGACTTGCTAGTGAATTAATAGTGTCTGTGAAAAAGGAGTTGAAGGCATTGGCAGTTTGATGTGAGGTATTCTTTTCGGGTCCTGAAGGTGAAGGTGTACTAGAGTGGCCTGGGTGTAGGAGCGAATTTAGGGTTGACCAGAACCTTTTGGGGTTGTTGTGATGAGTTTGCTGTAGTTTGCAGTAATAGTTATTTTTATCTGTAAAAACAGCTTTTTTAGTGCTATTTCTTAACTGTCTAAAGGCTTGTTGGTCTGAAGTAGTTTTTGTACTTCTCCATTTAGCCCAAGATTTATTCCTAAGTAGTATTTTTTGTTTTGTCTCTTTGGACAGCCAGGGGGCAGGTTTAGATTTAACTCTGATAGATCGTTTTGGAGCATGTTGGTCAAGTATTGATAGGAATTTGGTATTGAAATATGCAATAGCATCTTCCAGGGTTAGGGTTTTTAGAAGATTCCATTTACAGGCTTTTAATTCATTTTTGAATAATAATGGGTTGAAGTGTTTCTTGCTACGTGAAACCCTGTAGGTAGGGATGTAATTAATGTCACTCTTTTGTCTTATGATGTAAGTTAAGGAATGATCACTTACATCATCAGGCAAAGTTCCTATTGTATATGTTTGTTGCTGTTTGTTAATAAGAATCCAATCTAAAATACTTTCTTTGTTATTGGGTTTATTGATTCTTGTGGGATTGTTGATTAGCTGAGTAAAGCCATGAAGATTAATGTGAGATGAAGGAATATTTGTATTGATAGAGGACCAATCACAGTTAAAGTCTCCTAAAATGATTATTTCTTGTGGGTAGGAAGAAGATATCCAACTTAAGATATTCTCAATTGTAGTGTAATTATTACCAGGGGGTAGGTAGATACAGATGATATAAATAGATTTATTAGGGTTAAGTTGTAGTTTAGAGGTAAGGATCTCAGCTTTAACATCTTTTAGTGGGTTGGAAGGTTGTGCAGTGATTTTTAGTCCATTTTTAAACAGAAGTGCTACTCCTCCACCCTTACGTTGTATGCGGTCCATTCTCAATATGTTATATCCAGGGGGAAGTATTGCATTATCTTTAGTACTAGGTTTCAGCCAAGTTTCAGTGAGACAGAAAATGTCAAAGGAGTGAGTATCAAGGAGGGCATGGAGATGAGCGATCTTATTGTTAATACTGCGGATATTGAGGTGTCCAATGAGTAAGGCATTAGAAACAGTGGTTAGTACTGAGGGGATAGTGTATGAGTTGTTGTGAGGTATGTTAGTGGAGTTATCAGTTGGTCCTGGATTAGTATGTATGTCACCATCGCTGAGAGTTGGTGTTTTTAGTACAAATGATGGTTTGCAGGAGAAGTTGGTTAGATATTTTATCCTCCTTATGTTTGGATTATTGAAGTTAATGTGTGTAAGTCAATGGTATTTGGGTAATAGGTAGTTGGGGGTACAAGTGATGTTTAAATGAGTATAAGTTTGGATAGGATGTTGGAAGGCTGTTTGTCTATGACAGTAACTGAAGTGGTAATAGTTAGATGTTTCATAAGAAGTAAGGAGATAGATGGTGGTTAAGCCTAGAGAGCATATGTATAAGAATATTAGTTTGGTTAGTGTAGTTTTAGATGTGAGAGACATATTGCTAAGTAGAGTTGTAAAGCCCTAGGATATAGAGTTAATAAGTAAAAAAAAGAAAACAGGTTAAAGTATAGGAATGGTATAGTTTTCTTGAGAGGAGTAGTTAAGAGTATAAGTGGAAGGTAGGTGTTAGGAGAGAAGGAATACATAAAGTAAGTTAGGAGGGATAATGTGGCGTTATAGTAAGAGAGAGATAATAGATAAAGTAGTTCAGGAGGGATGGGGTGGAGTTATACTAATAAGCAATTACAAGGGATAGGAAGGCTCAGGGAGGGGGTGTGGTTAGGGAGGTATAAGTGAGAGAGCACTGGGGGTGGGTGGGATATGGGGGTAGGGTAGGGGAGCGAAGTGGGGCAGAACCAGTCAGTGGATTGTGTGGAGCCAATCAGACCTTCCAGTGAGCCTATTGCCGAAGTAAGTCAGGCAGATAAGAAACAGCTTAGTATGGAATGTTTATGGCAGTAAATTTAAACAAAACCAGTTTGCTTTGTAGTTTAAACAAAACCAGTTTACTATTACTCTGTAAATCAGTGTCTGCTATAAACACCCTTGTGGCATTTGACAGGGCAAAGGTCCAAGCAGAGAACTGAAAATGGAAGGAAGAAACAGATAAACATAACATTTTCCTGCAAAGGGGATGCATGGGGATATGAAAGTAGGCATCCTTGAGATCCAGAGAGACCAGAAGAGCCTGGGGTAGAAAGAAGAGAAAAATGAGTCTAAAGAGATAACATTCAAAGGGACTCTGCCACAGCACCTTGAGCCAACAATTTAAGATTTTCATGGTAAATAGATAAAGAGGAGAGATGACTATATACGGTCATAGGGACAAAAGCCTGCAGATAAAACACTGTGTATGCTCATGGTAAGCACCCAAATAGAAAAGACACTAGTAGAGATGTTTTTTTATGGGGAATCTGCAACCCACACTGACATTTTCCCCTTTCTGGATGACATAAACCCAACAGAACTAAAGAAAAAAAGAAGGATAAGGAGAAACCTCAATGGGGCACTTATCTGAAACACAGCTTGGTAACCAGCACAGCAGAAAGGTGTGCAGACTGACCTACAATGATGGCGTTCTGACTGGTGGCAAAGTAGCTCAGAGTGTGTGTATCCGTACGTGACCTTTATGCCCTACGCCTTGCATGAGGTGCATACATGTGATGTATGGTGCCTGTAAGTACTAAGTGATCTAGTATCCTGGCCAGATGATGGGCCATCCTTGGCAGGAGATCCCTTGGCTTATAAATATGGCAACAGTGATATGGAAGGACATCTTTTTACTCTGACTTGATGTGTTGGACATATTTATATAGAGGGCTTAGTAGAATCAAATTGAATATTTGTAAAACTCAGTCCACTTTGTTAGTGAATTTTAAAGAAAAGAGTTCCATTGTATTGCTGGTACCTCACTTATGTTGTCTAGGTTTAAAAACTTTCAATTTTAAATTGATATTGTTATCACAAAGGCTGCAAGTTGACTGATGACTGAGGTGGGTAAGTAACATCCCAGATTTGATACAGTTTTGTGAATGTCTTGTCAAAATCTAGTTTAGTATGTTGTGTGTTGCATATTTTAGGATTGCAGTGGGTTTGGGTTCTTATCAATTCATAAAAGCAAGTGTCTCTAATTAAAGGTCTGAATTATAACAATCTTTCTGGTTCTATGCAACATGGAATCTATTATGAGTAATTCTGCACTACTTTTGTTTTTGAACCAGTTGTGTATTTGTGGAAGAATTTCTGGTGTTGTCTTGCTTGAGGAAAATAAATCCCACATGAAATTGGTTGCTGCCTCTGGTGGAGGTGAGAGTTTTTCTAACTGGTATGTTTGATGGCTGTTTTTATATATTTTATGTAGTTTTGCACTAGTATAAGTACACCACCAGCGCTTTGATTTATTCTTTTCTTTCTGACAGTGGACTAACCAGGTACAGCAAATTCACTGTCAAGTATGTGTGGCTTAATTCAAGTTGTAGACAATGACTGAATGTTGGGTTTTATATAAAAGATCCATTTTTGAAGTTGTAGGATTTAGTTATATATATACTTCTGTCATTGAAATGCAACCTATATAAAGAAGTCTTAATACCTCTTTACATGCTTTTTATCTGACGCAATACTGAATGCAATGCACCTTTCGGCATGTATTTATCTAAACGTATCACTCATCTTGAGAGACCTCAAAGATTCAAAACTAAAAAGATCCATGGCCTCAAAAATCTTAGTTATTAAGACAGACCGGATACAATATAAGCACCCTAACAATGCACCACTGCATACAATTACAAAATGACTTTATTCTCTACTGCTTAGGCATTTAGACTTCTAGAAGAGTTTAAATTAACAAAATGAAGACAAACTCAATGTAGATCTTCTTTACTGCAAAGTAAGATATTCTGGTAAGAAATTAACATGTTAGGCAAATAGTTCAGAGATGGTATCACCTTGCTGAAACTTCTAGAAACATAAATGACAATCTCAAGATAAAAACCTTGAAGGAAAGGCATCCAACAGATATCAGTCAAATGTGACAAAAATACATCCTTAGTGCACAATGTTCACATTCATAATAAATAACACTGGAGTGTCTAAAAAGTTGATATATACTTCAATAACATCCCAGAAGGAGGAAACAAATACACCTATTCTAAACAATATTCAGAAACAAAGCTAGGATAACGGAATATTTTCTACATAACAATAATAAAACAATGTGTTAGGAATTAAATTAGACATTAACAGGGAATTTAAACATTCAAACTACAAGGGTAAACTTTGTCATACTCCAGTATCTGCCTGGGTTTTAACATAATTAAAGCCATCATAATATCCCTCATGTGGTAATAAAGGAAATATAAGCACCATGAATCTAAAAGCTGATCCTTTGCCCTCATGAACTAAATAGGCATGCGGTACCAAAGACCCTAGTGGAGATGGAAAAAGAGCTCATTAATCATGAAGTGGCCAAGCTACAGGTCCAGGCTTGTTTGTTCTTCAGCACAGGGTTTTTTGATGACAGTGGCATCATGGTATAAGGACATGTGGAGCACCTAAACATCGTTGGTCTAGACCTCTTTTATGTATATTTGAAGTTGCTGATGCAAAGCTTGATGGTCAAAGTCAGTTGTAGGATCTCAGGATGGAAAGTGGACACAGTATAAAGGCTGGAGCAAGTGAGGTACTTGTCAGAATCTGGATGGATACAAAACAGAGAAAAGGGGACTCACCTTGGGCTTGGAGAAAAGGGGGCAACAGTTAGTCTAGAGGGTAAAGGAAACCCTAACAAAGCTCTGGACATCCATCCTTCAGATGAGATGATAAACCAAGACCCCATCTGCCTGAACTGGTGGTAGCTCAGGTGGATGTAAAAGATCCCACAGCACATTCCTAAAAAAAAGCAGGGGAACTTTCCTGGTGTCCTTGCCATATTACCACCTCAAGTTTCCCGTGTAAAGGGGTCATTGGCCTTAGAAAACTAAGCCAATCAACAAAGTGTAAATAAATAAAATAATTTTATGAAACATAGAGTAAAACTTTTGGTATTAAGATTATTTCACTGATTAAGAAGTAAGGTGAGCAGTATGCCCTCCCTTGGGATGAAAAATGAATGTATGTGAATTTGTTAAATAGGTGGAGATTAAAAGGCACAATGAAGGACAAAAGGGAGACACCCATCTTAGCCATGGAGGGCCAGACAATGTCCCCCTGACAAATACAAGTAGCCATAGCTAACTGCAAGGGCAGGGCAACTGGTGGTCAGCCAAGCTGGGTATTAAAGATCTGTCATCACAGCATGGCAGGGAGTTCAGGCTCTTGTCCACACAGAGGGGGATCCATACCTCTAGCTAGTTGTTAAGTAAGATATTTGGATTGAAGGCAATAATCTGTTGGAATGCCATCAATGTGACTGTATTACATTAGTAACCTTGATAAATGAAGCATGGAAGCTGAAATAAAATGTGAAAGCATTAGAAAACTATGATTTTGACAAGATGGTTCACAAGTGTATAATAAAGATTGGTAACAATGGCAGAATGGTATCAATCTTATCTGAGGGTAGTGGGTAAGTAAGAATACACTATGCCTACTTCCTTTCCTTCAGGTCCTACTGGCAGGTATTTAGGGTGGATATAGTGTAAGGCAGGGCTAAGGATTACCTAATTGATTATCAGTCTTTGGCCATGGGAGGTTAGCATCAGGTGGCAAAGTAAGGGAGTTGGCAGGCAGACAGGTAGCAAATGTTATACATGCCAGGGCTTAACAGTCTGTTTACTTTGTTTCAAGAGACAAAGTAAGCAAGCACCCCCCCTCCCCAATTGGGTCAGATGGGGGTGCTAGGTAGATGCTCTTCTGCAAGGAATGGGAGAATTATGCATAATTATGTAGCAAATGTGCAAACTAAAGTGTCTTTATGCTTATCAGTTTATGTAACTTTCATGTAAGAAAAGTAAGCCCTGCCTCTGTGCAATGATAATTTGTTTCACTAATCTATGGGAATTTGTCTACCATCAACAAACATATCTCCATGTGAGGGGCTTAAATGTCTTGTAAAAAAGAAAACAGACCATGATAATGATGGCTTATAGGTGAAGCAATCACTCTGCATTCTGTTATACCTGCAGCTCATAACCAGACAGTGACCGAAGGTCAGAATTAAACCATGTACTTTGTGTCTTTGAAGTAACCATTATGCCATCTCCTAACCCATATATCAACCCCCAGCTCCTGGATATCTATGAATATATGTACACACCTTTACATCCTGTGCCAGTACTTTCCAGGTATGATGTGATGGCTAGTGCTCAGAAGGAAAAATGAGACAGAAGAAGAAAATCTAGTAAGACAAAAGGAAGCAGAAGGTGAGCAAACCCCAATATTATGGTCAGTTATGCTCTACTATTACGGTAACATTTCCACAAAGCTCTGCTCTACTCTTTTGATATGTACATCATACAGCTGTACAATTTGTAAGCTGAACATTTGGCTCACTATTATTGGTATATGAACCTAGATTTAATTTGGAATATATGTTCCAATACCTTTGGCAACTACCTTGAACTTGTTTCATAATTACCTGTAGAATTGATAGATTCCATAGAGATTACAAGGCAGAATCAGTCCATACATCATAATCACCTTGCCAATACCCATCATCATAGGGCATCTCCTGGCTCCAAATGGGCCAACAGGTTAGGCCCAGGATGAATCTGTGGGTGCTTATCCATTATAAAGGTTTGCCTTAAAGGGAGTAAAGGAGTCACTTTCTTTTATATGCAATAGAAGATTATTCCAACAAGGGGGAAAGCATTGAGCAATAAATCTGTCCTTGTTTTTTTTCTTTTTTTGGCTGCTGGTGGTACATGTATTTAGCTTGAGTAGAGCGACTGAGTGATTTATTATGGGGAGATATAAGATATCAAGGATGGCTGGGTCCTCAACTGCATGAGATGGCAAGCATAGAATATCATCCAGGAGCCTGTGAGAGACAGATTACAGGGACAGAGCTTCAAGTCTGTTTTGTTAGTATAGATGCTAAAAGGGTCATTATATTATATAATTGGTCAGATCAGGCAGAAGACAAAGGAACTGTAACTTCCTTTAACTTGCAGAAGATACCTTTATTTATTAATTTTGATTGGTAAATTACAACATGGACATTGCTTAACAGAAGTAGAAAATTCATTTGTCAGCAGAAATGCTATCCTTAACTGGTGGCTGTGTTTGCAACTATGAAAGCATTCTTTGGGATGACAATGCAGGTGACAGAGCATGGTTTCTGACTGTTTCGTATACAACAGAATATATACAGTAGTTCTGGAAATTATAACAAACTATTGACAGCTGCCTGAGCTATAGATGAACATTCCTTTTTTAACAATTAAATTATAATCAACATTTTCAGCATTATGTTTCATTAGTTACAGCACAGCTACTGTGTTAAGATATTGATATAATGACTTTAATAATTCTAACTTATGCATAGCCTTAAGTAATAGTGGAGAACTGCCTCTCTCCATATTTGCAGTATCACATAGACAATTTTCTCCATGAGGTAAGATCAAAAGAAGGGAATGATTGCAGCACCGATGGCCATTAAAGTTATGTTTGTTGGGAGGGTGGCCTAATGGTGAAGGTGTTTGCCTTACAAACACAAGGTGCAGGGTTCAAATCTCACAAGGGATAATTGGCTAGGCTTCAAATGGCTCGCAAGGGCAGTTAGCTTAGTACTAATCTATGAACCTATAATGCAACATGCTGGCTGTCATATAAATGTTGATAGATTTGGCAGCTTTCAGTATTAAGCTGTTACACTTACATTATTGTGGAGATAACATTAACTACAGCTAATCATTCAAGAATGCATCAAAATATACTTACTTTTATAGGTGCCTTATTTTAGAACACAAGATAAAAAATCATGAATCTTCAGTGGTGGTAAATGGGTGTGGGTGTCATTGCATTATATGAAAAGCCTGGCCATTAGAATCAGAAATAATGCTGTATCTTTCCTGCAAAATATACAGCTGTTTCCAGATACTGTCTAAAGGCTATAAAGTGCAATGAAGTCCACATCATGTTTTATAGTGTAAATTCTCATTGTTAATTCTTATGCGCATCCCTGAAAAGTGTGCAGATTCTTGAGTATGTCCATGAAAGAAAAATGGGAACATTTTGTACTGTTATCGTATTATACCCTGAGTTAGCAGTTTGAGTGTCTCATCAGCTGGTAAAGGCTATAACATTATTTTATTTCATGATTAAAGGCTGACTTTCCTTTACATATGATTAAGCAAAACATATAAAAGGTGCTTTAGAAAGCTTTACATATTTCTCTTGTGCAAAATAACCATACCTAGAACTAATTTTACTAGGACTAGTGCTGTGACATCTTGAAGAATGATGCCAGAATGATCTTTAATATGAAAAGTAGAACTCGCTCTCTCTTTCTCTCTCTCTCTCTCTCTCTCTCTCTCTTGCTCGCTCGCTCTCTCACTTTGTTTCTGTAACTCCTTATGTTCTCATAGTTATTACACACAAGCAATAATAAAATGCATGTGTCAAAATACAATGCACTCTACTTAGAGCCATTAAAATTAATATATCCCTGTTGAATGCATTGTTTTGTAATTATTTGTCAGACCACAGGCAGTAGCACAAAATACTCATGCAGAGTGAAATCATCAGTTTGGAAATAGACATCCCAGTGAAATGCATTACTTTTAATATGACATACAAGCAAAAATAATACTTTTACTTCCCAAGGAGATGACATTCTTGTTACACTGAGACAAAAAGTATAACCATAGACAGAAATATTCTTTCTTGAATGCATGTATTATGTTGTTAAATAACATGGATATCCTGCTTATGATTCTAATTGCAGCTTGTCATGAAATAGTAGTCTCTAAATAAGCTCTTACTAACATCAGTGGCCTGTATATAAAGCTGAGTGGTACAATGGCATCCTGATTTATTCATTGTTATCACTGCTGTTACTGGTAAAATAACATACATTTTTAGTCATTCTGAATTAAGTTTATAAGGCTTAGACATTGTAACCACCACGCCCACAACAGCGATGATGTACTTGCAAACAAGTAAGTCTTCAATGTGATATGTGTAGCTGTTAAGTACGCTTCCTGTTTATATAAAATGTATCAGAACTTCATACATTTGTTTCATGGTGTTGCTACAATGTAGCTTTTTTAAAGCTTACTGTTCAAACTGATCAGGTAGCACTTGTTTTATAAAGATACTGTATAACAATTTAAATGCAATTGTGTAGCCCTCAGTTAACTCCAAATGTAATGTAACATATATTCTTATCTCATGTTCATACAAATACATATAATTGTAATTATTTCACATTGTATTTGATTTGTTTTAATGTTTACAACTAGAGCACCTCCATATTTGGAACAGCATTATATTCTGAGTTAACACATTAAAGTTCTATGCTGGCTACAAATATATGCTATAGCATAAATTGTCATTCATTGAGCAATTATATTATATTATATGCACTAAACTTAACAAAGAATACAAAACTTTCAATGTCCAACAGCACTTTCCTCTGATGGAGATTATATGTAACCTGCATAAAAACACAGGTTTATATCTTGCTAGTTAATAAATTAAAAGTGATTATTGTGGTAATTTAGAGTAATGACATTTACATGCTGGCTGTGTTTGCGGCATGTGTATATTCTTGTTTATAGTGTGTGTGTGTGTGTGTGTGTGTGTGTGTGTGTGTGTGTGTGTGTGTGTGTGTGTGTGTGTGTGTGTGTGTGATCCAAGCCATTAATATCCCCTGTATATTATTATTTTCTGTAATTATGTTGTTTTGCTATAGATGACAAATCCTAGTAACAACACGGTTAGACTGATAGGTCCAGATACATAACTTATAAATTAGCATGAGTGCATTATTCCCTTATGTTACCATGTTCTATTAGCATGATATTAGAAGTTGATGTTTTACAACATAAATTATTTATTTACTTCCTTCTGCAGACTAGGTAAATGTTGTTGAGTCATACAAGTTGCTCAATAGTTAATAACATCACACAGTTATTCCCTTAACTGCAAACACCACCATACAAAGATGAACAGGGTAGTAGCGGTTGCTGCATTATTTATGTCCTCTGCTATGGAAAAGTGAAACCACTAAGTCTGCACGTCCTCACTCATAAATCTATAAAAGCTTCTAATTATAAAGAGGTACTATTTGAAGGGGGTAAGTCCACTACAACCAACAAGTTATATATACCAATTCCACAATCACACAACAATGAGGAAGGGAGAAACTACTCAAACCAGTGCACAGAGGATTCAACCAATCACGTTTCACTCAGACATAGGTGAGCAAGTAATTTTCAAGATTTAGAGCATGAAGAACACATGAAGCTTGACAAAATATTTGTTTCCTGTTATTCTACACCCCATTGGTGTTGAGTGTTTTTTATGAAATTTTAACAGAAATTAAAGTGATAGTGGCTTTGATGGAATTGGTCCTTCTCAATAATTTCATATATTTTGAGGCCTCATTTTTTTCATCAAAAGGTGAGAGTGGCCATATGTGCCCCTGTATTTCCCAATATTGTTATGGTACAGTGGAAAAGACTTTGGATCAGATTCCAAAAGAGTTGCTCTCAGTGTACGTCTAGTCTGATTGTAAAAGGCTTGCTCTCAGTGTAAGTGACTTACGTTGGTGTAAGGCCTATCCATAAACAGGCTTACTACAGGGACCAGATTCCAAAAGACCTGCTCTAAGCCTGCTCTCAGTGTAAGTGGTTACTTGCACTGAGAGCAAGTCTTTTGCAAATGGGCCCTAGAATCTGGAAGATAAATGTATTTTATGGGTAGAAAAGGAGGAAAGTTTGAATGAATTTTTGTTATGTATTAATACTACCACAGAAATTTTAAAATTTATTTGTGAATAGTCTAAGCAAAAAGGTTGTTACTTGTATGTCAAAATTAGTAAGGATTACATAAACAAAAAAAGTATCTCAAATATTTAGGGAAAAATCAACTTACTCAAATTCCTGTTACATTCTAATAGTAGTCATATAAGATTTCAGAAGAAGGCCATGATTAAAAGACAACTCATGAGATTTGCATGCATGGTTTCTAATTTTGACTCCTTCATGCAAGAATGTCTATATTTGTTAAGCGAATGGTAGATAACAGGGGCTATCCTGACTTTATTTTATAAAGGAGATATTTGAATAAGTTTGTTTTAAGAAAAATTCAAGGTTTTATGTACCCCTTTTAGGGCCTGCAGGCAACATTTTTAACTATGTTTATGGAGAAAGGAAAGGAAGGAATTTGGTAAAATAATGACTATGACATACAATCTTGATAGTCAATGTATCAGGAATATTGCTCAAAGGAATTGGAATATATTTAGTCACAGTGGGGGACTATAAATGTATTAGGGATAAACACTGTTTTGTACACAGAAGATGAAAACATTTAAATATTATTTTGAAAATGGAGTGAACAGGACATATTATAATAATGGGGTGTGTGGCAGATGTTCCCAATATAAATTAAATTTATGTGGTAATGAAATGGAGGTAAATCAGAAGGAACTGATTAGAAGTAATGGGTACTGTATGTGCATGTCTAAAGGGATGGTATATTTAGCCATTTGTCAACTATGCCACAGCTTTTATACAGGAAGAAAAGAAAGAAGATTAAGAGAACATATTTAGGACATTCCAAAAGCTAGGGAAAATGCATTGTATAAACATACAAAATTCATAAGGAACATGAGTTTAAGTTTTTTGTATTGGTAAAGTTACTATAAACCCATAGGGATATATGGAGTAAATATATATATATATATATATATATATATATATATATATATATATATATATATATATATATATATATCTACAGTATTTTAAAGTCATATAGGAAAAGCAAATTATGAGCCAATGCTGCCAAATACTTTGTTTAAGGCTTACTCTATGGTTTAAATAAACATCTCAAAATAATTTCCCTTTCCTTAGTCGTATTCCAGGTATCATAATAGACTGGAGTACTGCTCATCATATAAAATGATAATACTACAGACAAAACAAACTAACCAGTCAGTAAATCAGATGCCATAAAAAAGCATTTTTCTATAATACAAACTCAAAGCTTAAAAAGGTCTTTGTAGAGCTTGCAGCCCAGTCAAGCAGGCCATGCACTGTATCACCCATCCAGAAATCCAAATCACTGTTACAAGGTAATAAAGTATCCCTTTTTCTAATTTTAAGAAGTAATGATTTCCACCACTCACCTGTCCAGATATAAAATAACTTTAAACATAAACTGTTACTACTTAGGTTAATCTCCAGAAGTAAGTTAGCATTTCTGGTCTCAAAAACATTTCTGGGAACATTTATACTAATACAGACATGATATGAGTCATTATAAAGTCCTCTAGAGATTGATGTTAGATCTCCTCTCACCAGCCTATTAACTAATAGTAAATAAATCCAATCTGTCATGTGCTCTTATAACTGAGGCTTGAACAACTGAAGAATATCTAACAGATCACAAATTCTAGCATCGTTGATAATTAATTCCATGTATTTAACAACATTTGATAATCTCAAATAAATTCTCACAGCAGTAATTATTAATTTCACATTTAAACTTTATATCATTATGCTAAATGTGCTCTTCCTCCAAAGTAACATTAATAAGCATAAGTATCTTCTGTATATTTAATTTAAACAGAACATACAGCTCTACAAAGTTAATTATTTCTGCCTGTCTCTCTCTCTCTCTTTATATATATATATATATATATATATATATATATATATATATATGTATATACACATACATATATATGCATATGTATTTTTAAGGATTAGTAAAATGTTATTATGAAAAACTGTCCATAGTACTTGTGTCAATGAAACTGCCTTCTTACCATCTATTAATTTGTGATCAGGACATATATGTCTTCACTGTTTAACTCATTACATCCCAGTGACAACTCCAGGTGCATCTACAGTTGACTCCTACGGATGCCTCTAGGTGTCAAATATTGCTTTTTCATATTAGCATTGATGATTCCAAAACCATGCTATATACAAGGTTTTAAAAGATTTTATCCTAAAGCTTGCACAGTAGTAAACTCAACTGCATTAATATTTAACCTCTGTCTAGTGCAGGTAAATAGATATGAACTGTTGTTTTTATTATATGAATTTATATAGATATAATTTTCACATTTGTCTAAATATCTCAAGAACCAAGTAACACAGATAGAAATCCTTAACCTCATATGAAAGCTCTCAGCTAGATGCATAAAATGCTGCTGACAGTATGTGTGCAACTGGAGTGGTTGCTGAGATATTGTAAGTCGCTTACAAAATATTACAAATGTAATAGCTACTGTGTTTACTGTGACTTATAAAATTTGGCTGTAGACCTATAACCTAAAGAATACTACCATTCTAAAAATAGTTTCTGCTAAAGAGTTTGCCATTTACATTTCTTTAATAATCCTTTTGGTCCAGAGATATGAACATTTGTTTGAAATGTAAGGAGCTAATTTAATTCTCTGAAAAGGTGTAGGCTCACCCAATGGAAGTTGCAGTGCAAACTTCCTGAGCTCCACTAGAGTGAATGAGTTAAAATCATTAATGCATATTTACCTTGCTAGAAGCTGATATGTATTAGCTGAACAATTTAAACTCAAGATGAATAATATAACTCTGACACTTACAAAAAGAGGAAGGAAACCAAAGTATCACTCAATTAAAACCATTTAAATTCTGCTACAAAAATCTGCAAATCAGTCCTAACACCCTAATAGCTCAACTTGTCAGTCAATAATCAAATCTGTATTAATAATTTATTCACATACCATCTTATGCAATATGAGAATGAAAGGTATAAAACCTCCTTGATAAGCAACATTTCAATGCATAGGATAACATGACTGTGCAGCTAAGTATAGGGGTTTCCTACTTTCTGAATAAATGACTGAGAAGTCAGCTTTTCCACACAGAACTGCAAATATAAAAATGGTGTACAAATGTGCATATCAAGTTACCTGAATTGTATGAATCTCAGACAGACTTAGAAATAGCATATCTTTACATACTTATATACATATCTGAATATGGAACAATACGAAGTCCTGTGGGTGATAAGACACGGAGGAGATGGGAGACATGTTCTTACATGCTCATTATGTAAAGACATGGAGGAGATGGGAAACATGTCCTTACATTCTCATTGTGTAAAGATGTGGAGGAGATGGGACACATGTCCTTACATGCCCATTATGTAGAGTAAAGACATGGAGGAGATGGGAGGCATGTCCTTACATGCTCATTATGTAAAGACATGGAAAAGATGGGACACATATCATTACATGCCCATTATGTAGAGCAAAGACATGGAGGAGATGGGACACATGTCCTTACATGCCCATTATGTAGAGTGAAGACATGGAGGAGATAGGAGACATGTCCTTACATGCTCATTATGTAAAGACACGGAGGAGATGGGAGGCATGTCCTTACATGCCCATTATGTAGAGTAAAGACATGGAGGAGATGGGAGGCATGTCCTTACATGCTCATTATGTAAAGACATGGAGGAGATGGAAGACATGTCCTTACATGCTCAATATGTAGAGTAAAGACATGGAGAATATGGGACACATGTCCTTACATGCCCATTATGTACAGTAAAGACATGGAGGAGATGGGACACATGTCCTTACATGCCCATTATGTACAGTAAAGACATGGAGAATATGGGACATATGTCCTTACATGCCCATTATGTAGAGTAAAGACATGGAGGAGATGGGACACATGTCCTTACATGCCCATTATGTAGAGTAAAGACATGGAGAATATGGGACATATGTCCTTACATGCCCATTATGTAGAGTAAAGACATGGAGGAGATGGGACATATGTCCTTACATGCCCATTATGTAGAGTAAAGACATGGAGGAGATGGGACATATGTCCTTACATGCCCATTATGTAGAGTAAAGACATGGAGAAGATGGGACACATGTCCTTACATGCCCATTATGTAGAGTAAAGACATGGAGAATATGGGACATATGTCCTTACATGCCCATTATGTAGAGTAAAGACATGGAGGAGATGGGACACATGTCCTTGCATGCTCATTATGCAAAGACATGGAGGAGATAGGAGACATGTCCTTACATGCTCATTATGTAAAGACATGGAGGAGATGGGAGGCATGTCCTTACATGCTCATTATGCAAAGACATGGAGGAGATAGGAGACATGTCCTTACATGCTCATTATGTAAAGACACGGAGGAGATGGGAGGCATGTCCTTACATGCTCATTATGTAAAGACATGGAGGAGATGGGAGGCATGTCCTTACATGCTCATTATGTAAAGACATGGAGGAAATGGTAGGCATACCTTTACATGCTCATTATGTAGAGTAAAGACATGGAGTAGTTGGGAGGCATGTCCTTACATGCTCATTATGTAAAGACATGAGAGGAGATGGAAGACATGTCCTTACATGCTCATTATGTAGAGTAAAGACATGGAGGAGATGGGAGGCATGTTCTTACATGTTCATTGTGTACAGTAAAGACATGGAAGACATGGGAGACATGTCCTTACATGTTCATTGTGTAGCGTAAAGACATGGAGTAGTTGGGAGGCATGTCCTTACATGCTCATTATGTAAAGACATGGGAGGAGATGGAAGATATGGCCTTACATGCTCATTATGTAGAGTAAAGACATGGAGGAGATGGGAGGCATGTTCTTACATGCTCATTGTGTACAGTAAAGACATGGAAGACATGGGAGACATGTCCTTACATGTTCATTGTGTAGCGTAAAGACATGGGAGGAGATGGAAGACATGTCCTTACATGTTCATTGTGTAGCGTAAAGACATGGAGGAGATTGGAGGCATTGTGTAGAGTATTCTCCATTGCTAGCAGTTTCTTATGTATTGTTAAAAACTGGAAACAGTAGTTTGATATAAATATAAATATATATATATATATATATATATATATATATATATATATATATATATATATATATATAGATATAGATATATATATATACATACATATATATAGATTCACTTCCTAATTTTGAAATACCAAAATCCCAAGGTTCAGAATATTAAATTCAGAACCTTGAGATCTTGTAATCTGAAAATTAAGAACCCCCCCAAAAAGCAGTCAACACATCACAAAACAAGTTTTTGCAGGGGGGTAGCCCCCCTGCACCCCCCCCACACCCCCGCTACTTAAATATACCAACTCAGAGAACACACTGCAGCGAGGAAAAGGGAAATCTCCCATTCCACGCTGTATGCTGATCTCCGTTCAGGATTTTGAAGTTTTAAAACTTCAATCATATGATTTTCAATCATATGAATTTTAAAGTTTTAAACTTCGAAATTCTGTAGGGGACCCATATATATATATATATATATATATATATATATATATATATATTCATATATATATATATATATATATATATATATATATATAAATAAATGAACACTAAAGTATTATTCTCGTTTCTTCTATATTGCTTCCAGGATTAGAGTATTTTAGAGAATAATCCTTATTCTGAGGTACAGTGATATCAACGGCAGTATACATAAGTAGCAAGACTGTTGGCCATGACTCTCCATGCTGGCAGAGGGGGCTCCAAGTGACTTTTGATGTTTTTAGATAAAGCACACTTCAGCACTTCAGTGTTTACACATTTTAGTACTGAGCATTCGTCATGTCATGCTTAGTGATGCATATGTCTAAAGTCCCTCCACTTACAGCGTATTAATGTGCTAAAAAAGAGGAGTTCAGACCCTTAGCACTGATGAGGATAATTGTATTGCTAGCCATAAATCATACATTAAAAAGAAGTGGCTGATACTCCAGTGGACAGATGAGAAATCCCAAAATAGAAAAAAAAACTTTCAAATGAAAAAAACAGTAACTGTTTTTCTTGTTGTGGATTTTATAGATGGTGCAGTAAAGAAGCATGATACCAGCAAGCTCAGTAAAAGAGCATGATACCAGCAAGCTCAGTAAAAGAGCATGATACCAGCAAGCTCAGTAAAAGAGCATGATACCAGCAAGCTCAGTAAAAGAGCATGATACCAGCAAGCTTTCTGTTCTAGGTTCAACAGTAAAAGCCAGTCTCGTAAATTGGGAGGGACAATCACACCGTAGTGGCTTTTCATGACTATGCTGCACTCTACAACTGCTGGACCTTTTAGTACTCTGATAGTATTTTGAATTGTTACTGGAATAATGATGTGCCAACTGATAGTGCTATACTTATTTGAATAAATATGTAGTACTCTGTATTATAAGGACACTCTGTTGTGTATGGAAAATAAAATAAAATAATTCTTATATAAATCATACATCAGTACAAACAATATTATATTATTGATGGTGATGATGATGATGATAGCACAGACAGTCATGGAGACGGTGCCTTTAAATCAACAGCATGATCAGAAAAGGCTATAATTTCAAAGCTTCATGCAGAATATAGTAAGTCACTCAAGCTACAAAATATGGAACAGTTATTCTCCAGTTATCAAAGTTTATAAAAATTCATACAACATCTTTTACTGAAAAACAACAAAAACAATTATGTCTGACACTTCTACTATCTTTTATTTTGTACCAGTCTTGGGTCTTCTCCAAAAGCCGGCTTAGTAAGTTAACACCTTCCATAAAAATTCTGATACGTTTCTTGAAGGCTTATGAATAAGAGAGAAACAACAAATTATAAACTAGAAAGAGAAAATGCTGAGTGTTAGGATGCGCCAAAGTTATCATAATCATAGGATTCTAATAAGTACATAAGCACACAATTTTATTACTAGAACCATTAACAATTTTCCAAAAGAGTTATGATTTCTTTAATCACATATAATAAAAACAATGAAGTGGAGATTTTCTCTGTTACATATAGGACACACATTTGTCACTGTTAATTTTTGCGCAGATTTTTGCAATACCATTTAATAACAGCAACAGAACATTTATTGTTAGATTAGAAAAACTGGACAAAAAATCTACACATTTTGAGTTGTGTATAAATGTATTTCTAAAAAAATGTGTAAAACTAGTAGCATATATTTATAATTATTAAATGTAATTCTGTTCATAGGTTCATAGGTTGGTACTAGGCTATCAGCCCTAGGGCCTATACAAGCCTAGCCATAACAATTCCGTGGCTATTTCTTCCCGCACTATTTACTTCCCTGGACCCCTGTCTAGCAGGGTGACTGACGTGATCCCCGGGGTGAATTTCCTTTCTCCCATCCAATCGTCAAGGTTCCTTTTGAAGAGGGCCAAGGAGGCACTCTGCTTGACATGTATGGGCAGTCTATTCCAGAGTCTGGGGAGTCTCCGGGTCAGGAACCTATCCCTCCAGCATGTTTTGTTTATTGCGATGACAAGGTTTAGATCCCTGGAGCATGTGGCTCTGAGGGATTGGGATTTCTTTAAGTGTAGCATGTCCAACAGCTCTGGGTTTGACATGGCCTTGTATGTTAAGCAGAGATCGCCTCTGAGTAGACGATATGTGACAGAGTATAGCTGGAGTTTTTTAAGGCGGTCAGCATAGAGCATCTGCTTTAGGCCTGTGATTCTTTTAGTGAGGTATTACTGCGGCCTTTCCAGTTGTCACAGATGTCTTGAGAGGTATATACCAAATGGGGTTTTGTATTCTATAATGGGTCTAATTTGGGATGAGTACAGTGGGACAATGACCTCCTTTTTTCTGGATGAAAAGTCCTTAGTGATGAGGTGTGCCACATAGAACGATTTCCTGACTGTTGTGGTGATGTGGCTATTGAACGTGAGACCACTGTCCACCTGTGTCCCTAAGTCTCTTATCACACTTTCAGTGTTTAGTGTACTGCCACCTATGTGGTAATTCATGGGTATATGTCTTTTCCCAAAGGGGATAACTATACATTTCTTGGCATCGAGCTTGAGCCCATGGCTCTGGCACCAAGCATCTGTTTCTGTAAGGCCCTTTTTTAGAGTATCCACATCATTTAGGGATTCAATAATAGCTCCCAGTTTGCAGTCATCTGCGAACTTTGTTAGCCAGTGTCCCTTAGTGTTGGCCTGTACTTCACAGAAGTAGATGCCAAACAAGAGCATTCCCAGGACTGAACCCTGAGGTACTCCACTTGCCATTTGTCTGGAGCTGGATTTGGAGTCAGCTACTTTTACAGTGTGGGTTCTGTCAGTAAGCCATTTGGCAACCCATCGAGTGACGTAGGGATTAATGCCCAGCTTAGTAAGTTTATCTATGATTCCAGAGTGGGGGATGGTGTCAAAGGCCTTGGCGGGGTCCAGATAGGCTGTGTGGACTGCCTTACCCTCGTCCACGGCTTTGGAGACTGATTCGAAGAAGTCAATCAGGTTCAGGAGACAGGATCGGCCCTTCACGAACCTAAACTGGGTGGGGTCCAGTGTTTGAAGGTTGCCAATATCTTTGTTTATAAGTTCCATGATAATACGTTCCATGGCCTTGCAGATCAGGCTTATCAGACTGATGGGGCGGTAGTTCCCAGGATCCAAGGTGGATCCCCCCTTGTGGAGTGGGATAACTATAGCTGTGCGCCACTCAGTGGGCACGAAGCCTGAAGTGAGGTTATGATTAAACATGACACTTAGGTGAGGTGCCAGTTCATTTTGTAGTTCATGTAGTACACAGCTTGGGACATGGATGCTGTATTCTTAGCTTTGAAGAGTGCATTTTTTTACCTGTGTGGCCGTTATTACCGGAATTTGGCAATATTCCGGTATTGAGATGGGCCATTTAGGGGGTGAGAGGGGGGTGAAGTTGGCAGTGACTCGATCTGCCAGGATATTGGCAATATCCTCGGAATCAGTATATTTAATGCCATTCTGTTGTAGCTCAGAGCAGATCTGAGCATTGCCATTTAGATTCTTGACAGCTGTAGAATACCTTGTGGTTGTCTTTGGAATCTTTGGCAATTTTATTTTCGTAACTAGCTTTGGAGAATTTTACGAGGGATCTCCGCTTCTTACTGAGGCTGATAAGGGAATTTTTTGCATTGTGGGATTTTCCTGTTTTCTGCAACAGTTTCTTCTTTTTGTTGTAAAGTTTGTTTATGGCAGGGGACCACCAGATTGGCTTCCTTTTTTTGGAGAAGAGCGTCTTGGTTCTATTGGGGATGGAACGATTCATGCACGAGTGGATGTACTCCTACAGCACCTTAGTGTAGTATTCAGCAGTCGAACTTTCAGTTCCCGTCTGCATGGGTGTCATGAAGTTTGTCACTTCTGACTTGAGTAGCATGAAGTTGGCTGTGGAGACGTTTTTTACAGAGGTTTCCTTACTGGGGAGTGGGGATGGGATGTGGATGTTAAGGGTGATTAGCTTATGGTCTGACCTGACCAACAAGGAGGTGACCATATGTGTGGAGCATCAATTTCCCATGTTGGTAATTACCGGGTCTAGGGTATTGGAATCCCTGGTGGGACTATGGATTAGTTGATCCAGGGCGTTGGAATTTATAAATTAATTTTTATTTTATTTTGTGATCTATAGATCATACAATATAAAACCTTTATCTTGAGGAAAGCACAGTGCTTAGCAATTGTTTTTGCCAGGTTTTTTTGACAGTATAAGTGTAAGAATCCATTTTCAGGTTAGAAACAATATGTTACATAATAGTTTCTATGACAGAGGGCATAGACAGATTTCCATGATATAACTTTGGGACAAACAACTGAAAACTGGTTGTTATGAAGTTGAACCTGCTGAAATAATTTATGATCACAACTGTATTTCATTCAATAGGCTATTTTTGTGTCTTCTCCTCTGTGATACTGTGGACCATCACAAACCTTATATAGATTTTTGTGACCTGTGCCACATAACACATGTATATTTTAAAGGTTTAGCCTGGTACTGAATTGACACATTTGCTATGTGTCTCAGCTATACACACTGAATGGAATGTTTAGTGAGGGCTTGGTACTGAAACTTTACCAGGTTTTATACAAGACGCTTACAGAAAAGGAGCAACTATGATGGCCATGCCATTTATTGAGGATTAGGCAATCTACACAGCATTATACAATGCAATATGCACTCAATCTCCCCTTCAGCAGTGTATCCTCATATAGAAAACTATTTGTCCCTGTAGAGCTTAATTATGCAATATGAAGGCCTGCACAACAAGGTGATTCACAAACTGTGATGCTTAGGAATCCTGTTGGAATAGACTTGAAAGTTACCCCCTCTATAGCTTTCAGTGAAGGTTCTGGAAATAGTCCTGGAAACATTCAAGAATGATTTTTAGCAGTATGAAGGGCTCATTTTATTATAAAAGGCTGCAGTTATACTGAGCAGAAGCACAAATTTGCCCATGAATTATTTAATCCTAGCTTATAATTAGTTAAGATGTAAATGTTCAAGGAGATATATGCTTGATATAGATGACAATGTTCTTACTTCATATCAGTTGTTTTTATAATATTCTTTAATAAACATAACTGTGTACACATATTAAGGAAAGAGAATTATGTTGCACATCTGGGGGAAGTTCTGGTTGCAATTAAAATAGTACACCAGTTTCATGGTTAGTAGAACTTGCATTCTTGTACAGGATCAACACTGAACTGTCTCTTTCAGCATACATTACACAGCTCCATAGTTTATGTGTAAGTACTAGGCAATCAGTCTGCAGATCATTGCAAACCTAGTCATAAAGCCTTATACAAAGGTTCCCTGCAGGCTCAAGAAGGGCAATATAGTCCCTTTAGTTTTATACACAGATCATGAATATTTTTATCAACCAGAAGACAAGTTGTGGACTGTAATTAATAAAGAGCTGGAGGATTTTATTTGGGAGGGGAAGAGGACAAGAGTCAAGTGGGATAAGTTGATCTTTCTAATAGAGCAAGGAGGTTTAAAATTACCTGAGTTGAAGGGATATTTTAGAGCTACACAGTTAAGACTCTTATAACTAACACAAGCAGAAACTACAATTCAAAGTGAAAGGGAAGATGATGATGAAGCAGGGGGGTAATTCAAGAAATAAGAAAAGAATAGGATTTTGGATGCAGATCCTTAAGGAGAATAACAACAGTCCTACAGAATACTATATTCATAAAGCAGCAGAAAGTACTAAGGACTAAGCCAACACAGAAATGGAGAAAGGTGATTCTGCCAATAGGAATTCCGGCAATTAGTGGTACAGAGAATAGACAAGAGGGGACTGAAATTTACTGAAGGAAGATGGCAAAGGAACCAAGATGTTGGGAAGAAAAAATAGAGAAGGAATGGTAACAGAATAGTAAGGGGCCAAGAAGACATTTGGATTGCAGGCTAGTCTCTATCAGGGATTGCTATCAGAGTACAGACAAAGAGAAAAGGATAGGAGAATCCTAAATGAGACATCTGCACTGGCTGAGTTTTTAGTTGAATGTAGAACAGAAGCTGCTGTTGAAAAAGGATGATTAGTAGGGCATATAAAATATTGCACAATAACTATAGGAATCAATCAGAAGAGGTCTGAAAATATTGGGAAGAGAAATTAGATATGCAATCTACAAAGAAACAATGGGAAGACATATGTATGGCTCCCAAATATGCGACAAAATCTAGAAGATTTTGGCTTTTGTCTGGAAGTGTTTGCATCAATACTTATATACCTCAAGTAGACTCCAAAGAATTTTCCTCTGGTAGATAGCAAATCTTGGAGGTGCTATAGAGAAGAAAGCAGTAAATGTAAACATGTTTTGGGAATGTAATGAGTTGGCAGACTGTAAAAAATCCCTACTGAGTACTCTGTCAGGAATATTGGGTGACAAATGAGTGTAACTAAGGATTTTTTGTTTGAGCTAGGATACAGGATCTGAATTGCCTGAAAATAGTAAAGCCTTGTAACGTTTAATTCTGACGGCTGCCAGAAAAACAATTATTAAGAAATAGAAAAAAAATCTAAACCAACTATACTTGAAGTAGTTAATATTGTAAAGAGATAAAAGAACAAGAACTGGGATCTTTAGAAAAGGGTAGGAGAAAATTACACAGAAAAAAATGGAATGATACATGCAGAAAAATGTTATGGAGGAGGAATGAGGTTTAAGAGGCAGGAACTGAATAATTTAGGTAATGTTGATTATAGGATATACAACAATATATGTAATGTGGAATGTTTGTAAATGTGAACTTGTTAATATGTTTTTTATTATTTTTATATAAATGTAAGTTTGCAAATGTCACAAGTAAAAAATTCAATAAAGGTGTTAAAAAGGAGAATGGAATTATGAGATATACCAGTGAGAATTTGAGAATGCCCATCCAATTATCTTGTTTTACCTGGAAGGTGATAAGGGTCCTACTCTGCTTGACATGTAGTAGAGGTTTGTTCCAGAGGTGAGAGACATGTTGTTATATCAATATATCATGTCTTATTTATCTATTGATGGTTTATTTCCTTTAACCAGGTCATTGAGGTACCATTTGTTCTATGAAGAAATAGGAAGTTAAAAAAGGTTGAATCTCAAAAGGCTGGACACAGATCTCCACAGAGATAGCGGAAAGGCTGCCAAATCATCCTAATAACTAAGATTTTTGAAGCTGTTGGCACTTTTAGTTATGAATCTCTCAATTTGAGTGATATGTTTAGAAAAATGTATGCCAGATGGTACATATATTGAATTATGGATCTAATGAGCTACAAATAAACTGAAATTAAGACTTCTTTGAATCTGGTAGAAATATTTTTGAAATTAGACGAGAAAGATGAAAGGTCTACATATATCAATATCAAATGACCTGAGCCCATATTCAGGTAGGCATATCTTTGTCAAATGTAGATTAAACATGTACACTGTATAAATTATCTGAACTCAAGCAGTATTAACAGTGTACTACAATAGTCTAAATGATGTGTGCGGCCCATGTTGTTCTTAAACATGAAGAGAGCAGAATGATGATTATAAAACTCCAGCAGTTACTCAACACTGTGATGAGAATAAAGGGTTTTAAGCTAAAACATAACATTTACAGTAATAACCAAAATATCATTTAATTAGCATTTGTCCATTCCATTAAGGCAATATACCACCACAACTCAGAAATCATGTTGCAAACTCTTTTTGATGCACTCATACTAAAATGACACTAAAACTTTGGTATAGATTACTGTTTTTTTTTTAATGTGGTCCAGATGTAGAGATGAGGCAGGCTCAGAAGACTTTAAAAAGAAGAGAGCAGAGGCATTCTGCACCACAAAGTAATTGCAGACTGAAAAATATATATATATCTTATCTGAAAAAAAAAAACATTTTAATAGCTATCTGTCTGTCAAACTATCTATCTATAATTGTAAACTGAAAAAAAAAATATTCCCCCGGATTTACAAAGCCCTTTATAGCATGCAGGATTAGTTTAAGAGCTATTTTTGGCAATATGGCTGACGTGTTATCCAGGAATGAGCTCCCAGGAAGTGCACTTGAGCTCTTAGGCTAATCCTGCACGGACAGAGCTCCTGTATGCAAATGACCCTCATTTGCAGGTGAAAATTATGCAAATGAGGGTAATATGCGATCCAGGAAGCTGGCAGCCATCCGTGCAGGACGAGTGCAGTGTGCAGAAATGTACTCGGTTAGTAACCAAGTACAGTTCTGCAATCTACAAAACAGAGCTATGACAGCTCCAAATAAAGGCTGCATATCATTGAGGAAGCATGCCAATGTCCAAGTAGAAGGCCATTGGCATTGCAAACTGTTAAAAAAAAAATAAACAACTTTTAATTTTCTTTTCGCCAATCTTGCATGGTTAAGCATAGGGCAGCGATGCGCAAATGGGATCGGGGGGAAAATAATAAACTAAGCCTAAAATAAGCATTCTAACTGAAATCAGTATTCTACCATGCAAGTCAATGGCAGTCAGAAGACAACCTGGCCAGTAAGTAATGGTTGCTAAGGGGGGAGGCTCAGTGTGGGACATGTAACTATGCATTAGCAGGCAATCCTATGCAAATGAGGGAAGGGTTAGTGAATCCCAGATTTTACCAGGGTGTGAGGCAGGTCCCAAGAGTGTAAGAGTATAAATAGATGGGTGCAAGACTAGGATATAGATGACATCATGGATGGATGTCAGGCATACTGTAAGTGGATTGGAGACCTGTGGCTCAGGATTGCTCCTAGCTTAGCACAGCTAAGCTAGGGGTGTGTCTAAACCTGCCTAGCATTCTTTACAAAGTGTAAGCGGGTGTGTGCACCACTCACTGGGTTTTACAGGAAGAAAAAGGAAGTTAAACCAGGAAAAAGCAGCTCTGTGCACATTGGAGCACTCCATTTCTGAGGCGCGCACATGGGCCTAAACATGGAGGCAATGGGAAGGGAAAACAGCAGTAGGAAGGTAATCAAGAAGAACTAGCTAAGCTTCCAGGTGAAATGTATCAGAATCAGCTAATCACCCAGGAAGCAGACCAGCCCAGCCCAGAACACCACTATAAACCAAGCAAACACCTTCCCCTCTGTTTTTTCCACACTCTACACCACCAGTGTATACAAGCAGGGAAATTTTGAAACCAAACCTACAAAATGAGAAGGGCTGCAGCAGGCAACATAGAACAAATGCAAGAGGCTAAGGGTGGTGAGGATGTCAGTGCTGCTGAACAACCCACAGTGAGGAGACATAGAAGAGTGTACAGTCGCAGGGTAACCTACCAGGGGCTACATGAGCTGGAGATAGTGGAGCGCTATAGTGTGGGCAGAAACCTCCTACAGCAAATTGTTGAGCTGTGCAGGCCATACCTGACACACCACATGGGCCAAGGGGAACCCATCCCAGTGGTAACCAAGGTATGTGTAGGCCTAGATATACTAGTCACAGGTACCTCCCAAACTACAACTGGGGATAACATGGGCATCTCACAGGCATTAGCATCCAGAGTATTCCACCAGTTTCTGGATGCCATGTCAGCACATGCCAGTGAGCACGTATATTTCCTCAACACATGTGAGGTTTTGACCCACAATATGCGTCTCTTCCACCAAATAGCTAACTACCCTGGGGTAGTGGGTGCTATAGACTGCATGCACTTATGCATCAAAGCACCACCCGGTGAGCAGGGTATGGCCTACATCAACTGCAGGGGCATCCCCTCCATCAACTGCCAGGTCATATGGGATGCCCAGGGCATTATACTGAATGTGTGTGCTGGCTGCCCTGGAAGCTATGATGATTCATACATATGGCAACTGACACAGCTGTACCACAGATTTGCTGATGTGGACATCCCCTATGGTCACCTAGTGGGGGATGCTGGGTACCCGCTGGAGCTGTGGCTGATGACACCCATCAGAAATACACACACACCTGAGCAACAATGCCATAATGATGCACACACACAGGCCAGACATATAATAGAGCATGTGTTTGGGATGCTCAGGTCACGGTTCCAGTGTCTGGACACATCCGGTGGAGCCCTGCAGTATTCACCAGCTACATGTACCCAAATAGTAATGGTATGTGCTATGCTACACAATATGATCCTGCGGAAACAGCTGCAGCAGGAACAGCATGAGGCAGGGCCACATAGCCCCCCAACAATGCCAAGGCCTGTACAGGTACAGAGTGACTCAGAGGAGGAACAACCTGAGCCTGCCCCAGTAAGCAGAAGGGGGCATGCCCAGTATGCCCTGGGCCTTGGCAAAGAGGCAACGCATAGCGTAGGGCCCCAGGGAATGACACCTCTCTCTGACTCACACAGACAGTAAAAGGAATGCCAAACATGACATTAACTGTGCCCAACCATGTATAGGGAGTGTACTATGTGCATCCAACATAGACAGCCCTCCAGCACCATCCTCAAGTCCAGCACAGCCTCAAGGTAAGTCAATCAACCTACCAATTGCCAAATGGAGTAGAATGTGCTTTTACCTGTAGCTATGGTATGGATGTGAACATGCAAGGGAACTGGGTAGCTGGATGTCAAGGCAGCAGAGAGTAGACACCCATAGCAGCAGCATGAGATCTGTAACACATACTGGAGTCACCATAGTAGCCAGTACTACACAGGGTGACAAAACTCACTGCAGGGAATGGCCTGAGCAACAGGGGTGTCCATAAGAGCCACACATACCAGTCAGGAAGAATCACATACCCAGCAACAGTCTCAGCCAGCAGGACAGGGAAGACAAACACAAAAAAATGCTGTACTATGGCCTCCGAATTTGCCCTATGGTTTACCCCTCCCCCAGGCCTACACAGACAGACTGCAGCAGGCCAGGCAGTCAGATGTAAGTTGTGAAGGCTAGGAAATCAGACACAAAGAAGTAGGTAAGCAAAGCTAGGACCTGTACTACACTGGTAAGCCCTAGCCAGGAGGATAGGTCAGATTACAGACTGAAATGGAGTACCTGACATACCAGTACAGTCCTAGCAAATGTGTACAAGTGTCAGGTGTGCCCCCCGATCCAACGTACACATAGAGTAACAGACAGGTGTGCCCCCCCCCACCCCTGTGTAGAACAGTAGAAACAGTCAGGTGCCCCCCCCCCACTATGCAGAAATGTAGCAATAGTCCATGGCATATGACCAATAGATACCTTGCAGACACAGCATGCTACCTGTCATTTACAACAAAAGGTCAGCACTACAGTAAAACAACCTGGACGTCATCCACACATGCAACACAGAAGGCCATACTGGGCATGCTCACACACTTGAAGGCCATGTCTGCAAACACCAGTGGACCAGACATATCTGGAAGTTGCAGTTCTCAGTGCAGACACATCAGTATGCACCACACCTGCCTTGCACACACAGTGGATAGGAATAGAGACAAATATGTAAGGACAACACACTATAATAAACCACAGGTACACGGGCATAGATGTGTGGAAGAGGGTGACCATGACAAGGTGCCATGCAGGCCTGTCCCAACTGGCACACCGCCAAAGGCCTCCCAACACATGAGGTGCGGATGTAACCTACTGTGGATACTAGCCACCAGTACCTGTCAGCATGACAGACTATGTGGTGTACGTGCCAGCTGTACAACAAGACTGTACAAGGAAGCAGCCATCTAGTAGCTGTATACACGCATCTGTGACATGTGACCCCATGTGTGCCCTCATGTGGCATGTCAACCCCTACATGGATGGGGTATGGCCCATGCACACACTGCCCTCCCTATAGCAGTAGTATGACAAGCCTGCTGAGGTCATCCAATGTGAATTACACCTTTGGGAGAGCAATAGCTCAGTAATATCCATGGCGCTTCCCATAACTGCATAATGCTGTAGTGATAGACTAGTTAAGTATTAGTTCTAACCCCAGACCTGGCAATTGTGTGGGTGTGTGTTTGTGTGTGTGCCTGTCTGCCTCTGACTGTGTAGAATGAAATGCTTGTTAGACTACTCACACTCCATGCAATATATTTATTCAACTTTGGCAAGGCTGCTGATGTCACTCACCTAGAAGTACACCTCTGGGAACGTGGTAGCCCAGTAATTGCCGTAGTGCATCCTGTAACTGCGTACTGCTGTAGTGTGATAAATTAGTTAGGTAGGTGTTTGAACCCCCGCCCTGGGTTTGTGTGTGAGTCTATGTGTGTGTGTGTGTGTGTGTGTGTGTGTGTGTGTGTGTGTGTGTGTGTGTGTGTGTGTGTGTGTGTGACTGGGTAGAGAGCAATGCATTTTAGGCTACTCACACTCCATACAATACAAATACTCTACTTTGCCTAGGCTGCTGATATCACTCACCTAGAAGTACACCTCTGGGAATGTGATAGCCCAGTAATTGCCGTAGTACATCCTGTAACTGCGTACTGCTGTAGTGTGATTTAGAACGGTGGTAGTGTTCCATCTCCATCCATGCCAGTTCCAGATGTGATGTGTGTGTCTCAGTGTCTGTGTATGGAGAAATGCATTATAGGCTACTCACTCGCAGTACATTACAAATGCCCTACTTTGGTAGTCCTGATGATGTCATTAATTGTGAAATACACCTTTGGGGAAGATGTACTTCAGTAATGTCTATGGCACGTGATATAACTGTGTAGTGCTGTAGTGTAGTAAACTAGTTAGGTAGGGGTTCTACTCCAAGACATGAAAGGTGTGTGTGTGTGTGTGTGTGTGTGTGTGTGTGTGTGTGTGTGTGTGTGTGTGTGTGTGTGTGTATGTGTATGTGTGTTTGTAACTCGTATCCTGTGTAGAGGTGGTTGTGAGTCTGTGACACCTGTGGGCAATGTGGAGGGGTTTTGCTAATTTCATTTATGGTGGCCCTACAATATATCACAATGTCAACCATACAGGGATAACAGATGTAAATGGCTGAGAGGCTGGTGTGCAAAGCCATATCCATACATGTGACATTAAGGCCTGCCATTCACAGTTAGCAATCCCACTGTGCCTTCAAATGTGACTCACAACAGACATATCATGCTTGACAACATGGCCTGTATGGACAGATGACACTGACATCAGGAAATGCTGTTAGCATGCTATCAATTTAGGTGCAGGGTAAATCTGCTGACCAGTACCACTCCTTGCCACACGTGGGCAAGATTGGCACATCTGATGATAAGCTGTGTTCACAGCATGGACCAGACAAACCCAGGTACAGTTCCACATGTCACTGTACATGCATGTGGGAGGTGTGCACATCCTAAACACAACCCAAGTCATGGACTAGGGAACACAGACATGGCAAGTGATACACAGCATTGGCCACACACAATAGTCACCCAGGTGACTGGAAGACGGATGCAATACCCACCTGTGCAGGCAAATGCAGAAGCTACAAGCCTGTGCCACATTGCAGACCATTTGTCATGTGGGCTGATGCCAATGTATACCCATCGCCTACCCTTATATAGCCTGCTGGCACTGTTGGCTACCACACACCTGTGCAGACATGCACCCATGCATGTCCAAACTGTACCCTGTGTGTTCATGTGTGTGTTATATGGTGCGTATGTCCACATCCACATGCACTACTCCCCCCAGGGCACAGTGAAGCATGCCACCTTATGTCTGACACCCCCCTCATACACACTGCCCATACAACCTCCATATCACCCATGTGGTGCATGTATTCCCTGCACATTGATGTGTTGTGGCAATCCCACTAGTGACGAGTTGCACTCCTGGCCCTGCCAAGTGTGTTAATGTGTGTGTGTGTCCCTGTGTGAGTGTGCCTATGCTGACGCTGGCACCAGTTCATGCAGACAAGCACGTGTACGTCACCTACTGTACATCTACCGTATCCCTGTTGCAGATGTCACTCACCATCACATATATGTTCTGAGTGCTCCCCACCAGATAACCCATGTGGTGCATCCAATAACAGCACCAAACTGTGATAGCACTACATAACTGTCGGGAGTTTGATGCCATGTGCTGGTAGGTGTGTGACACAAACATGCGTCGATTTTACCCTCCCACCCCTCCCTGACATGTATTCGCCTCTGTCTGCCTCCCCCACTCCCTCTCTGGTGGATGTGGAGGGCCACATCTTCATTGCTTAGGCAGCAGCATGTGTATTTAACGTGATGCTCATGATCAGCTGATGGCCTCTGCACGAATTGCAGCCCTTCCCTAGCTGATTGCATGTAGAACAGGTGTGGTAACATTCCCATATCCAATTGCATGGAAACGCACTCCAATACCTGCGAGCATCCTGGTGGTGTTGGCCCTTATCTGTCACTGTGAGCAGGAGCTAGAACTGTCATTTGGCAAACAGCATGTCAGATGGGTTGGGGATTTACCTCTAACAACATACACTGTGGGAAGAGGGCAACAAACAGGAGGGGGATGTGCCTGACCTGACTACCAACTGTAAGTGCTGCTATGCTACATATGGAGTAATGATGGATTAACAGTGTTTGTCTGGATATGCCTGTCGTACATGTCGCAATACCTGCCATGTCAGTTCCATGTAAATCAGGAATCCCCATCTGCAGGCTCATCTGCAGACTGGGCAGTGTTGTTCCTTTAGTGTCATGTGTTAGCCACGATACATCTCTCCGTGGAATGCAGAAGATAGTGTGAGGATTGCAGTCTGTTGATGGTGAAGGCCGTGACAGTTACTGACTACACATCCCTCAATGGACATATGTTGCAACAAACCCCGTTACAATGGTAGATTAATAAGGGTATCACAGCAACATGTCTATACTGGCCCTGTGTATGTGCTGTCAGCCACACCTCTGTCAACCATTGTACATATGTCGTGCATGAAGTGGTGCATATGTGCTGTACACTGTAAATAGTGTCATCATATCTGATAACATGCCTGTGATATATCAGAGTGCTACACATGTCATGTACAGTAGGGGTTGCACTTAATGCCATACCCTGGAAACCTGTGGATATTTGTACAGTACTGAGGTCTGTGTACTGATGGTGAATGTTGGCAGTGTGTGTATTGTTAATATTTACTATGGCCTGTGTACAGGCTGTGGTAGATGTCATTGTTCTAGCTCCCCTTCTATCTTTTGTTACATGCTGCTCCACTCTGTATGGTACCGTTTTACCTTACATGTGTGTAGGGCCATACACACAAATGTCCCATACCACAGACAGCCATCAGACCAGACTGTGTAGCAACCCAGTATATGTAGGGTCATTCTCTGAGTGGAACATATGAGGATGGTGTAGGACAGTTAGTGCATATACTGTACTATTATGCTAGCGTACCATATGTGGATGTGGCTGTGTTCAAATTGGTTGTGGTTATGCACTGTCACACAGGTGTATCCTACCCTGTGCTGTGACATGTCTGTTAAGCCTGCTATATATGCAGGTACTGTACCATGATAACCTTAGGATGTCTGTCAGTAGCCAATGGCGCACATGTTATGAGCAGATGTCACCTTCCACACACACCGTATCTGTGACAACAATCCCAATGACAGTAGCAAATGTCTATTAATATACCAGCTATACATACCAGACATCCCCTTGCACTACTACATTGGGACTATAGGGGCTGGGTTAGGGCTGCACTCCATGGCCAAGACATATGGCGGGATGATATGGATATGTACTTATCCAGATAACCATATATATATATATATATATATATATATATATATATATATATATATATATATCCCATTTCCTTACTTGGATAGAAGGAAGTTTCTTTGCTCACCAGTGGGAGTGGGGAGCCTTGAGCAGCCTATCTGTCCCTGAAGGAGTGACCTCAGCACAAGAATCTTGTAGTAATTGGCAGTTTTGGGCCATTTCTAGCTCTTTGAAGTTCCCTGCATAAAAATCCGCTTTTGAGCGGCTTTGCGTGATTGTGCGCATAGCGCAGCGCCACTCGATCAGGTTTAAACTATTCCCAGCTCCACAAAGTCTGCTCTTCACTTTTTCCCTTAGAATTGCTCTGTTTCTCAAATTAAACACCCTATTCTCAATCTAAGGCCCTGCACTTGCCCAAATAAGCAATCTTACAATCTAGCACTAATATACTAAAAGCACTACATCCTCATATACTCTCTGCAATTACCCTGTCCCCTATTGGTACTCTTTAATTAAGTGATAAAAGAGTCCCCTATACTACTCTAGCATGTCCAAAGGTCAGTTAATGGTTTCCTCTCCAGTCCAACTGATGAATCTGGGAATTTTGAGGCAATGTTACAACTGTCTCATGTACACGGACAACCCTCTCCTCCTCCAAACAGGTTCAAACATATGTGAGAGATGCAACCATATAGCCAAACTGGAGGCCGAGCTCTCTCACCTCAAAACTGGTGTAACCAGTCAGGAGGAGAAGGTAACATCACACAACACTAATCCAGTCTCACATAGTACTACCACAACAGCAATCCAAACACGCAAACACACAAAAACATACTCGGAGGCTCTAATTAAAATTCTACCTAAACAGCAGAGACCTCCAAGGCAGACATCCAAACAAACGCTACCCCACAACAAAACACATGCAACACATAGCTCACAAAGTCAGTGTGCCAAACAGTCACAGCCCTTAAGGCAGAACAACACACCTGACACACTTGTAATAGGTAATTCTATAGTCAGACACACTGACGGCCCGCTCACCAGGCTGAACAAGAAGAAGATCACAGTGAGCTGCCTGTCAGGTGCTAGGATCCGCCACATAATGCAAGCACTCAGGTCACTCCAAAGCAAGTACAAATATGACTCGGTCATAGTACATGCTGGTGTGAATGACCTGAGACGTACCTCCCTCGACTACATGAAAAGAGACATAAAGGAGCTCTCTGATCATGTAGCCCAGGCCGGTATAACCCTGACCTTGAGCAGCATCTTACCCTCACCTAGAATGATGCCGCAGTATAAAGACAAAATGATCAATTTTAACAATTGGCTAAAATTTTGGTGTCATTCAGAGGGGATCCAGTGCCTATCAGCCTGGGATGACATGCTTGATAAGCCACGTTGTTTCGCAAGGGACAGCTTGCACCTGTCACCCTTGGGCTTTCGGATACTGGCAAAGGCTCTTGCCACCCCCATAGTGCCTTTTTTTAGGCAAGGCTCAAAAGACAAACCCACCTCCTTAGAAAACACAAAGAACAAGAAATTAAGGGTAATGCTGCTAAACGCCAGAAGTCTAAACCTCAAAATGCACGCACTCGACTCTCTCCTCAGTATGGAGAACATTGATATCTGTGCAGTGACAGAAACCTGGTTCAAGGCTCCAGAGAGCACCCCAGCACTACCAGGTTATACCTCATACCATGCTTTTTGGCCCCAAAACTCGGACCGAACCACAAAAGGAGGAGGAGTATCCATATTTATCAAGGATACCCACACCTCCAGGTTAGTGGCGTTGCACGAAGCATCAGAAACCATCCATGTGCAACTAACAGTGGGCAAAACTGCCTTTCAGTTTATAGCATGCTACAGACCACCGTCTCAAAATCAGGAATCCCACTCGGCTTTCCTGAAAACATTGGAGAACATGAAGATCTCTCCAAACACCATTATACTGGGTGACTTCAACTACCCAAACATTGACTGGGAGCATTACTCAAGCCCCAACACCCTAGCCCAAAGGTTCCTGGAATTTATAAACTCAAATGCTATGGAACAACTAGTAAAAACTCCCACAAGAGGAGAAAACATACTTGACCTGATCATCACCAACATGGGGACCCTATGCTCCACACCAGAAGTATTCCCCTCATTGGTAAGATCAGACCATAAATTAATTTCACTGGATATCCACAACCCGACCTCACCCCCAGCCCAGAAAACCACAGTGAGAAACTTTTCAAAAGCGAACTTCACACTTCTCAAATCCAAGGTGGAATCCTTCAAGGCCCCAGGGCCAGTGGAAACTATGGCCCAAACCACAGAATCCTATATAAACGCATTCTATGGACATCTCCAGGAATGCATGGATCATGCTATCCCAAACAAAAACAAAACCCAAGCGTCCAAAGGCAGGTATCCAGTATGGTGGACCCCAGCCATAAATATGTTGTACAACAGAAGGAGGAAGCTACTACATGATAGAGCAAAAACCCTAAAAGGGAAGGCATCTCTGATCAGTACTAGCAAAAAATTACGATCCCTCATAAAATCCTCCAAGGCCAGTTTCGAGAGAAAAATTGCACAGGACACTAAAGACAATCACAAGGCTTTCTTTAGCTATGTTAGGAACCTGGGATGCAACTCCCAGATATGCTCAGAGTTGATTATAAATGGCAAAAAAAACACTGAACCCACAGACATTGCCAACATCCTGGCAGACAGGTTCAGTGCAAACTTCTCCCCCCCTTCCCCCCCTATAGAGCAAATATCTATCCCAGTAGAGTGCAGCCTCCCTAACATCTCAGATGCTCAGGTGAAGGACGCCCTCTCAAAGGCAAAAAACACTGCTTCAATGGGACCAGACTGTGTCCTGGGTTGTGTCCTACATGAACTCCAAGAAGAACTAAACCCTCACGTAAAACTGCTGTACAATCTCAGCCTCACTATGGGATATGTACCCAAAGAATGGCGTACAGCAACAGTGGTCTTGCTCCACAAAGGTGGCACCTCAACGGACCCTGTTAACTATCACCCCATAAGCCTGACTAGCCTTATCTGTAAGGCCATGGAGAGGATCATCATGGAACTCATAAACAAAGACATTGGGGACCTACAGACACTGGATCCTATTCAGTTCGGCTTTGTCAAGGGCAGATCCTGCCTCTTGAACCTGGTCGACTTCTTCGAAACAGTCACCAAGGCCATAGATGAAGGGAAGGTAGTTCACACAGCCCATCTGGACCTCGCAAAGGCATTTGACACAATACCCCACTCGGGCATCATAGATAAGCTATCCAGCTTAAACATAAACCCCTATGTCACAAGATGGGTTGCTAACTGGCTCAAAGACAGAACACACAGAGTCAGAATTGCCGGAGTCATGTCAGACTTGAAACCAGTTACAAGTGGCGTCCCACAAGGCTCGGTCCTGGGACCTCTCTTGTTCGGCATATACTTTTCTGAGGTACAGGCCAGCACGGGAGGACTATGGCTGACCAGTTCGCAGATGACTTCAAACTGGGTGCCATAATTGACTCTCCAGCTGACACGAACATCCTCCAAAAAGGTCTCACAGAGACGGATAACTGGTGCCAGAGCCATGGTCTAAAGCTAAATGCCAAGAAGTGTATAGTCATACCCTTTGGCAAAAACAAAGTGCCCACCAATTACCACATAGGTGGTAACCCATTAAATACAGAAGAAGTAATTAGGGATCTGGAGACCCAAGTTGATAGCAATCTCTCCTTTGACAACCACATTGCCAAAGTGGTTAGAAAGACCTTCTACATAGCCCACCTTATCACGAAAGGATTCACATCTAGATCAAGGGAGGTAATAGTGCCCCTTTATTCATCCCTCATCAGGCCCATCATAGAATACAATGCCCCTTTTGGGATGTACCTTACCCAACACCTGCAGCATCTAGAAAGACCCCAAAAGTACCTCACAAAGAGGATCAAGGGACTCGAACCGATGCCATATGCTGCCAGGTTAAAGAAACTCCAGCTTTACTCAGTCGCATACCGCCTACTTCGAGGTGATCTATGCCTGACATACAAAGCTATGTCCAACCCAGAATTAATGGACATGCTCCACCTCAGAAAATCTAAATCCCTTAGAACCACACGCTCGAGGGACTTGAACCTCAGCACAGAAATAAATAGAACTTGCTGGAGGGACAGATTCATAACCCAAAGGCTCCCTTTGCTTTGGAATAGAATCCCGGTCCATGTTAGGCAGAGCACCTCACTGACTCTCTTCAAGAGGAATCTTGATGAGTGGATGGGAGATTGTAGTTTTACCCCAGGGATTACTTCTGTGTCACTACTAGACAGAGGCACAGTAAACTAACCTTAAAAAAGGGCACAGCAAACTCAAATCTAAGGTTGGCAAAAGCCAAACACACTCGGGCTAGGCTTATAAATGCCCCAGGGCAGATAGCCTAGTATGAACCTATGAACCTATGAGTACACATGTGTAGTACTTCCAATTACCACTGTCATGGCAACCACCCATTATGAATCCCTACATCATGTGGGCGTATTCCCTGTACATTCCCTGTGTGATGGACATCCTTCCTCTGTGTGGGCATCAATATTACAGACAGCAGGTAGCAATACCTCTTACAGGAGAACCTGAACACTCAGGGCAGCCACATATATGTAGGAGGGTTGGGACATACAGATAGACTGTGAGTAGAGTGGTGTAATGCTTTGCATAGTACTGGTGTTACAGAGTGTGTGTGTGTGTGTGTGTGTGTGTGTGTGTGTGTGTGTGTGTGTGTGTGTGTGTGTGTGTGTGTGTGTGTATACATACTAGTTTACCTTGGACTGCAGTCTGTCTGCATAGCTCACTACTGTGGGCCTATCCTCTAGCTGGACAGAGGTGTGCCTATCATGTGTTGTCTGTCCACCACACAGGTCCTGTGTTGGATATTACACCGGCAGTTTGTGTGTTGCATGCTAGCAGTAAATGGCTATATCCATTTGTGTACCTGATGTCGTATTCCTGTATTAAGGTATGCTGCAACACATCCTGTAACACCAGCATGTTCCAGGGTGTGTAACTGCAATATTGCGGGCATGGCCCTGCATTCCTGCCTTTGTCCTCCACATATATGGCAGGCTTTGTCCTGCTGTGATATGGGTAGGGGTTGTTAGGTAATGGCCTATCATTAACTACTGCTAGCATTCCTACTCTCATCCCAGTCATACCGTGGACACCAACAACATTTGTTAGGCAGGGACCATACATGTGACAGATACATTGACATTACTACAAGTAATGAATGTCCCCCTAGGGCTTGACTACAGGGTGTAATTGGAGGCAGCTGAACTACATCTGATATTGTTGACTGTTATGTATCATGCAGGCAAATCTGTTGTCAACTGTTGTACGAATGGAAGGGCTTAGCCTGGACACCATAGTATGTTATATATCCGCACTGTCTGCATCTACTGTTTTGTGTGGGCCTTGCATCCATCACTGGTTATATACATCAACATCCATGTGCTGTCAGTAATGGCATACATTATTGTATGGTACACAAATAAAGGTTGTCTGTGTATACATACCTGTGTGTCGTGTCATGTCCTTTGAATTGTGAGTGGGTATATGTGCAATGTAAGTATCCCCTTTGTGGGGCTGGTTGCCACACCACACATGTCACAAGTACTGGTTACAGGGCTTGTGGCTGGGGATATACATTGCACCCAGTACGTCCACATTACTGCTACACATGTATGACTACTAATACCCTTTGTCAGTGTATATGTGTATGTACCCATATATCCCATACATCTTATCTATCTATCTATCTATATATATATATATATATATATATATATATATATATATATATATATATATATATATATATCTGCACATGATTGTCGATGCATGGATATGTGTGCATATCTGTACTGTTGTAATGTGTAGCCCTTCAGCATAGTACATTCCCTGCGGTACAATGGCATATCTGCATGATATGTTACAGATATTGGCCTGACATGTACAGGTGACATGGATAACTGTTGCAGCATTGCACCTGTGTTGTGGTGGGTCCTGCTGTCAAGTACTGCATGAGCTGGATATTGGATTGCACGGCATATCCATTAGGGCTGGGAGGTTACATAGCAGTAATTACCAGGTGTCCCTCATTTGTGCCCCCACCCCCATTAACTGTGCTCATGGTCTGTTATGTAGTACGGAGTGAGCCAGAAGTCCATTCTCATGTGGAAATCATATACACATATCTATCTGTATATACATACACACACATATATATAAATATATAGATATATATATATATATATATATATATATATATAAATATATATATATATATATATATATATATATATATATATATATATATATATATATATAAATATATATATATATATATATATATATATATATATGTATATCTGCATATGTATATATGTTACACCCCCATGTATAGAGGGATAGAACTGGACATTGATATAGCTCTAGCTATTTATATGTATCCATATATATATATATATATATATATATATATATATATATATATATGTGTGTATGTATGTAGATATATATATATATATATATATATATATATATATATCTATGGATATGTACACTGAACAATGTACGATTGCTGTTATACGGTTATTTGTGAGTCATACATGCACATATATATACCCATGGCTGTCTTTCTCTCTACATTTTCAGATGTATAGCTGTCCATATGTCCATGCATGTTCAGCCTATATGTTTGGCCTGTACCTCATTCTTTTGGCATTTGACATGGATGACCTTAGGACTGAGGTCAATCATTCGTTTCAGACGTATCATCTCCATCAATATATGTGTTCTACCACATATAACTGTGTAACTTGCAACGTTTGAAGTGTATTAGAGCAGGATATGACAGATATTCCTATATGTACCCACATTATGGTGCACTATGTCCGTGATTCATGCATTAAGAGGTTGTGTGGTGTGTTATTACTACATTCCCTGTGCTGTTGACTGATTGTGCTGGATGGTATGTATGTGGAATGAGTGGTTATGTACATCTGTCATGGTTTAATGGTAAATCACATAGTGTATGATGTGCAGCATCCCGGGTGTGGGCCTTCCACAGGCTGTATATTGTGTTTCAGTGCAGAACACCATCTCTCAGATACAGAGTGAGTTAGTGGCATTTAAGCGGTGGTACGTGGGTGTGCGCGGATTTGTGCAGAGCTAAGCAATGCTAAGCTCAGGTTGCGTTTCCTTACACTCAGCTAGCATCTACTTAGCTCAATCTATACACGTACTCACACTTAAAACTGCTTATCCATGCATACTACTGCTGTTATGCACTTACACATGCTTACTAGTGCCTTATTCAAATGTTACTTAGTAGGTTATACAGCACAATGAAGTTACCATACGGATATCACATGGAATATAGAATGTGCTGCAGTGGGACTCGACCCGGGAAGCGTGCGTGTTAGGCGGATGCTCTGGCCACTTCACTATTGCTGTTTTGCTTCGTTTGCATATGTCTACCATAATGACATACCCATGTTCCCTTCCCCCGGCCCTTGAGCTCCACGTACACAGCATACATCCATTCCCCGATTGCTAGCCCTGCCATACCACACCTCCACACATTTTCCTCTCTACACGTCTCGGTACACCTCCAGTATTCTGTCCTCACCCAAGCGTCTGTAGCCTCTTCATCCATTTAGTCAATATACGTACCAGCCTTCCCTTGACCCTCTTCTAGTGGTGACATCGATGTGACCCACAACTGTTGGTTAATCCTGCCAGGGACGGACCTGTCATTGTGTCAAGAGTAGACCTAGCTGGTCTACAGTATTTCTCCGACTGGTAGCATCTTGCCAGGGTATTGGGTAGCAGCAGTTTGCTCACACCCCTGGCCAGCCTCATCTCCTGGTTTCACGGAACAAATGCCCCAGGTGTGACATACTGTGCATGAAGCATGCTCACACGCCCCCACGATGTGCACCGTATATCATTATTCCCTTCGGTAGTATGCAGGACTACTGTTCTCACAGTATGATTGGACAGGCACTGTCCTGTGCTGCACATAGACTGCTCATAATACTGTGGTTGAGCAATGGACACATGTTCTGGTATTAACCTACACATATATACATTTCCTATACTGTTGGATGCCTGTGCTGGATGATGTGTCTGTGATCACAGCAGCTGAATGTGTATCCACCATGGCTTAGTGGAACGCACGTCTACTATAGTGTGCAGGGTCGGGGGTTTGCAACCTAGCAGTGCAGATTATTTTGTTAATGGCCACAACAACAGCTGTTGGCTACAGACTGACTAAGGCATGTAGAACATTTGTAGGCAGGTATGCGCTTGTTTGAGTGAAGCACAGCATTACTGACCTCTGGTTGCAGCGTCTTGCACTCAGTTAGTCTCTACATTCCTTCACCAGTGTGGTACTCGCATACCGGCAGCCAAACAGGCTTACACCCACTTGCTCCCGCATACACACACGCAACATCATGCATTTTGTTCACATCTGTCAACTGGGACACTTGGACTGTATGCTTGTCCATTGTCAGTGGTGGTCTGGGGTGTAGAGCTCCACATTGACCCCAGCTATGTATTCCAATTAATACTGGGGTGTTCACATTCGTAGAGGGTAACAGACATAACATAGCTACATCCCCCATTAATCATGCTTAGTTTACGTTAAACTGTCGGTATTATCCATGCTTAGGTCAGGTTTACATGTCAGGTAAGACTGTTGACAAAGGTCAGTTTAAGGTGAGGTTGGATTGCTGTTTCACAGGTCTGGATAGGTTACATGCAGTTATTCGGGGTAGGTGTAGTTATTCCATAGCTGTGTGGCACAGTAGAGGCAAATAGCTAAGGAGTAGGCAGGTAGGTAGTGGGGGTGACATTGTAACTGTATATTAGCCAGTAGGTATAATTGAATGGGGAGCAATAGGGAAGGTATGTTAAATGCTGGGATTTGTATGTGAGGCAGGACAAGAGGTGTCGGTATCACTAGCTGATGTTTGTGGTATAGAGTGTGAGTTGGGGGGGGGGGGTTTCGTAAGGTGGTGAGCCTGTGCTGCTCCCGGTGTGCATGTGGTGTTCCTTCATGTGTTAGTTACATGTGTCCTGTGGGACAGCTGTGATACTACATGTGGGTTGGGGTTCCAGATACTGGCAATATAGTGGGGGATGTGGGTGTCACCTACGTGTACCCATCAACATTAATAGAAATGGTACAGGGGCTGATAGGTACGTGGTGTGCATGGGGCACAAAGGGGGAGTGTTAGTAGGGGGATTATCCAGGGATGTGCAGGATGGTTGCAGGGAAGGTCCACAGCTGGCCATGTTGTCTATGACAACAGCTGTGCATATGCACTGCATCTGGTGTTTGCGTTGGACACTCACACCCCTGGGTGGGGGTGAGGACTACAATAATATCTTGTAATGCCTATTACATCAGCTTACATGCCTACAGTGGGGTGTTACGACCATGTGTTCATAGATGTTGTGTAGTGGGTTATGCAACAACACATATGGTTATACCGTACTTTGCCATGTAAACTGGACTGTGCTGCGATGGGACCCATTTTGGGAATGGCTGCCCATTAGGCGTAAGCATGCCTGTCGACTGTACAGAATCCACAGCCTGTCCAAAGTTTGCTTCATGATATTGGTGTGTTCCTCTTACAATCTGCACCTGTCTGGCAAAAAACTTGGGAACTGATGCCATTAAATACATTCACGTAATTGAGTTTAAGACTCCACATCCTTCAGACGAGTCATGCCAATGTATAACCTATTATTCTATCATCTTTCTAAGGTTGTAAGTGGAATATGTGCTTTCTGTCCCTATTTGCCCCCCCCCCAACGGTTTAGGTTCTGTCCAGTGGTTTTGCTCTTAGAGGTTGAGAGGTATGGGCATGAGTTCTGCCCAATTCGCAATATTACTTACATCCCCGGGGTGGTCCGAATACAACTGTGCCAGCCAACACCTGCACGCCTAGGCCCATAATTGCATACCCATAGTTCCCACACCTGCTCCTCCTCTACAGCACTCATCCTTGCTGTGGGTGCAGGTGGGATCTAACCACACCACTACACACTGCCCACTCTCCACATGTCGGGACCCATGTCGTGTGTTGTCTCGACCCATGGGTCATTAGGCTTGCACAACCTACTGGTCCGTGTATGTATACAGCCTGGTTAGATAAATCATTACAGGGACTGACTCCGATGATCAGTAATTTTTGGGTGTCCCACAAGGGACATTGATGTCTTTGTTTCAAGATTAGACATGGCAGGTCTCTCCCACTGGTAGTATCCTGCCTGTGGTCTGGGAAGCAGTGGTGTGTTTACTTGTATCATGTGTTTGTATGTTTGACTTGTCTAGGTGGGGGGGTTGATGCTACATGTTACACGTTTGTTGATTGGACCCCTCACCCCCATTGGCATGGCCTGTGAACATATGTAACCCTTAACTGGTGTGTCATATCTATATATATCTATTTATATAGATCTAGATATATATATATATATATATATATATATATATATATATATATATATATATATATATATATATATATATATATATATATGCTGTATACTACTATTTAACAAATTGTTTTCTAGTCCTGAGGAGCTTTTCTCCCTGGGTCTCTGCTGCAAATGAGCCAAAAGCTCAACCAGACTTACCCGGTTAACAGATGTGATTTAAATACATAATTCAATTAATATCCTACCTACATATATGTGTATGTTTACACACATATATACATATCTATTTCTACATATCTCTATACATATATATATGTATGTATGTATGTATATATATATATATATATATATATATATATATATATATATATATATATATGTCTAACAACATATGGATGTATGGGTGTCTGCATATGTATATATCTATATGTGGGTATTTAATTATATTCTGTCTCTGTATGTACACATTTGTACTTCGGAGAGGGGGAGGTTTCACTCCATATAGGTATGGGTATATATACACACACACACCTCTACAGTTGTACATCTACATCTGGTTATTCCGTTCTTTGCCATGTACAATAGACTGTGCTGCAGTGGGACTCATAGCGGGAGTGGCTGTCCGTTGGGACAGAAGCCCTGCCCAATGCACACTATTGCTTACATCCCTGGGGCAGTCCACATAGACCCACTCCAGCCAACACCTGCTCAGCTAGGCCCATAATGTCATACCCATAGTTCCCAATCTGCACATCCTCTTCAGCACTCATCCTTACCGCGGGTGCAGGTCGGGTCTGGTCACACCTGTACACTGTACCCACTCCCCACTTCTCGGGACCTATCACATATGTTGTCTCACCCCATGGATCATCAGGTTTCTCCTACCTTGTACAATGGAAACATGCATGGCCTGCCGTTCGACATCAGTGTAATGGCAGGAAACCCAAATATGTTTGACTTTTTGGGTGTCCCACAAGGGACATACATGTCTTTGTTTCAGGATTAGACTTGGTCGGTCTATCCCACTGGTAGTATCCTGCCTGTAGTCCGGGAAGCAGTGGTGCCTTTACTTTTATTGTGTGTCTGTATGTCTCAGCGGCCTAGCTGGTGGTGGGGGTTGATGCTACGTGTTACACGTTTGTTAATTGGACCCTTCACCCCCATTTGCACGGCCTGTGAACATATGTAATTCGTAACTGCTGTATCATATCCTAGCTATATATATATATATATATATATATATATATATATATATATATATATATATACATTACTATATACAGATATATCTGTATATGTATGCATACATGTATATATTTATATATTATTGTATATATATATATATATATATATATATATATATATATATATATATATATATATATATATAAAATGACATATGGGTGTATGGGTGTCTGCATATGTATATATCTATATGTGGGTATGTATATGTATTCTGTCTCTGTATGTATACATTTGTACTACGGAGAGGCAGAGGTATGTCTCCATGTAGCTATGGGTAGATATACACACACATACCTCTACATATATACATCTACATCTGGTTATTTCGTTCTTTGTCATGTAGATTAGACTTTGCTGCAGTGGGACTCGTACTAGGTGTGGCTGCTCGTTGGTTGACGCCTCTGCCCAATGAACACTTTTGCTTACATCCCTGGGGCTGTCCGTATAGACCCACTTCAGCCAACACCTGCACACCTAGACCCATAACTAGCTACCCATAGTTCCCCCACCCGCACCTCCTCTACAGCACCCATCCTTACTCTGGGTGCAGGTCAGGTCTGAACACACCACTACACGCTGCCCACTCTCCACTTCATGAGACCCATGTCGTATGTTGTCTCGACCCATGGGTCATCAGGTTTTCCCATGCTTGTATTCTGGGTATGCACGCACCCCAGCCAGAAAGGTCATTGTACCGGCTTCCTCCCATAATATGTCAATTTTTGGGGCGTCTGTGTCCTGTCTTTGTTCCAAGATTAGATTTCACGGGTCCACTGTGTATCCCCCCAGTTGTGTCCTGCCTGTGGTCTGGGGAGCAGTGGACTATTTACATTGTTTGTGGGTTTGTGTGTATGTTTCCTCTGTTGGCTGGGGGGCGGAGGTCATGCTACATGTTATGTGATTCTTGCTTGGGCCCCTCACTTCCATTGCCATAGCCTGTAAACATATGTCATTCTTGTGTGCTGTTTCCTATCATAGCTATATATCTGTGTATAGCTATGCATGCACACACACACACATATATATATATATGTATATATATATATATATATATATATATATATATATATATATATATATATATATATATATATATATATATACATATATATATATATATCTACACATATACACACACACATATATATATATATATATATATATATATATATATGTATATGTATATGTCTGCATATATATATATATATATATATATATATATATATATATATATATATATACATATTGCTGTATATATATCTAAAACCATGTGGATGTATGGTATGTATGGCCTTAATCGCGCTTATCAATTGCTAAGATGGCTTAGTGGCTTAGTGGTTAACTACTGTGACTATAGTGTACAGGGTCCTGGATTTGAGCCTTGCAGAGGCAGTTTATTTTGTTGCTGGGTAGAACATGGGCCGTTGAATCCAGAGTGATTAAGGCACTTTAAAGCGGTTGTAAGCGAGTTTGCATGGGTTTACATCACAGTAAACACTGCTAACTTCCAGTTTCAGTTTCTTACACTTAGTTAGCTTCTACTTTGCTTACTCTGTGTGGGCAATGCTTACCCCCGCTCAAACGCACATGGACACTCTTACCGCTGCTTATTTGTGCTTAGACCTGCTTACTTGTGCCTTATTCATTATGACACTAACACTTCACATGTGCATTTCTTGCAGTACTCCAGTTCACATTTAATTGTTATTATGTAGGTTATACAGCAAAATGATGTAAAATTATGTTCATATACAGATTTCCCGTGGAAAATGATTTGTGCTGCAGTGGGACTCGAAGCAGGAATGTCTGTTCATCTGGTGGATGCTCCAACCACTCCAGTATTGCTGTGCTGCTTCATTTGCATATATATTTCTTGTTATCTTCTTCAGCCTTTTCAGCTGCTTTAACCGTAGCTAGGCGATGGCCAAACCCACGTACCTACGGTTAGCTGTACTCTGTGTTTTAAAAATATTAATACAAGGGTTTCTTCATTTTATTTCAATGTACTGTTGCAGTTGAACACATGGGGACTGTTGGTAGAGATATGCGGACACCTATGAGTAGTTTCGCTCATTTATTTACACTTTCCTCTGTTTTACTTTGCAGGGGCATGTTTATTCTGAAAGCTCTGCTCTCAGACATGCCCCCTGCACTCGTCCACGCTCAGTGTAGGATTTGGAGATCCGGCAGTGTGCCTTCATTATTATGCATGGCGTGCTGCCGTCCGCCTCTTAAACTGCCATGTACGTGCAGGACTATTAGTGAATCCGGGGGATTATCTTAAATGAAAAAAATCTATGTACCTATCTATCTATCTATCTATCTATCTATCTATCTATCTATCTATCTATCTATCTATCTATCTATCTATCGAATTCTGCCAGTCACTCACTTTACACTTATCATGTTACAATAATCTGGAAACCCATCCCCTTTCAACTAAGACAAATAAAGAAATGACATTTATTTAAACCATCACTAAAAACATTTATTAGTTAACTTGTTTTGCTTCTGCACAGATCCAGCATAATATATAAACTTGAATCAGAAACAGTTTTCCCCTCTCGTATATGGCTAACCTTCTTCTAACCCATATATAATCCACCCTTTCCCCATCCCTATCTCACCTAACATCTGTTACTCTGTCTCTGCACCTCTGTCTCATTTTCCAGTGCATACTAACATTTTTTATAAAACAAACATACTAACATCCAAATCTATAACTTCCTGTACAAACTCTAACCTACATTCTTTACCCCTGAAAATTCTGTTTTATAGTAGCTTAATGACATAACATCCAGACATATTTCTAACATAAGCCTAAACGTATCTCTCTCTTTCTAGTAACATATTCATTTTCAGAACATACTGTAACATTCAGCTGTAGATCCTGAACTGTACATAGAATGAAAATGCCACAATGTTTTAATATGTGTTTATATGTAAAGTGAATATCATCTGTATTTTGCATTTCTAAAGTGTACAGCTTTTTCTCCTTGTACAATGAAAAAAACGCTGCTGTTTTACTTGATGTATGCATTTTGTAATGTTCTCTGTACTTACATATGTAATAACTGTGGAGCTTTTCTACCCAAGCCTCCACTGAAAATGGGTTCAATCCCAGTCAGACTTGCCTGATAAACAAAGATAAATAAAATAAATAATAAATCAATTTATCTATCTACCTATCTATCAGTATAATAATCTATGTATTTATTTATGTTATGTTTTGTTGGCCAGTTAGTCACATTCGGACTATGACCTATTGTCAGTAGAGACTCAAGGTGGTTTTATTAATAATTAGGATTAGTCCCATTTGGGCCTGTGAGCTATATTCTTGGAAGACCCAAGTGGTTTTCATAATAACTTGAGAAAATGTGTCCTGGGCACCAGAGAAATTCCCCTACTATTGTTAATACTCATCTCCATTATGGGCAGAGTTGCCAAGATGGAAATGAGAGGTGATGTTGCTGAATCCAGTATGCAGGCTACAGATGCTGTCCAGAAAGAAGCTGTTGGGCGGACCAAGGAGGCAGTTGCTACTGGATTACCTGAAGGAGGACTGGATGATGCAGCATTCATGATATCATGGCCAAAACATGTATGGTGATATAAAGAAATGAAAACAAGCATTGTTTATAGCAGATTTGGGCATTGTTAGAGAAAAGAGTTATACACGTAAAGTAGAAATATACTGAAAGCTGAAACTGATTTTTTTTCTTTAAAAATCATAGGAAATGAAAAGGTATGAAAGAGGCTAGTTTCACAGACCAAATGGCAATTGAGAGGATTTATAAAAAAGAAATGATTGGGTAAGGAAAGGAATAAAGAGGTATGAAGGAAAGCAAATTATTTGAGCAAAGTAAAAACTTGATATCGTTTTATGAAAATTGCATAGGATGGTGGAGAACCTTCAGGTAGAAATATAAAAAAGCATAAACAAAAATAGATAAAAAATGGCACAGAAATGGAAAAAAAGATTTATATGGAAAAGTAAGACATTTTGAAAAGACATTCTGGGGATAATTAAGGAAAGAGGAAGAAATATACAAATGAAGTAAGGGTAAAGGTTTTTAGCAAAAGAGGAAAGGAATATGTAATAGCTTTTCTGGGAAAACAGTATAAATAGAAGAAAGCAGAATCGGGAGCGAAGTAAAAAGAGAGAAGTAGTTAGATGTCAAGAAGACATATTAGATGGAATATATATATATATATATATATATATATATATATATATATATATATATATATATATATATATATATATATATATATATACACACAAGCTGTACCCGGCCACGCGTTGCTGTGGCTCAGTCTGGTTAAATGGAAAAGAAAGAAAAGAGAAAGCGCACGTTTCTAATATGTTTCATTTCACAATGCTTGTGGGTATACAATATTTTTGTTGTTCCATTGTCTGTGCAGATATAGAGATTGTCTGGTTTGCCAACTCTAGAACACACAACATATAATTGTCCATGTGAGAAGCAATCTGTGTGTAGATCTAAACCGCACAATTCTAAAGATTGGCCCTGAACTTTGTTGATGGTGATTGCAAACGCCAATCGAATTGGGAATTGCAATCTCTTAAATTGAAATGGCATATCCGTTGGAATCATAGGAATGTGAGGAATGAGGACATCTTCACCTTTGAAAGGTCCTGTCAAGATTGTTGCTTCTATGACGTTGCTCATTAATTTTTTACTGCAAGCCGCGTGCCGTTGCAAAGCTTTGGCTGGTTGATATTTTGCAACATGATAATTGGCACGCCAATTTTCAATTGCAGTACATGCGGTGGCATCCCTGGCAGATCGAGTGAACTAAAAAATTCTGTTGGATAATTAACCGCTTCATCTGCTTCCACAACAGTGTCGACGGACTTGTATGTGACTGCCTTGCTTTGAATGTTAGACTGAATAATATTTTTAAGTTCGTAGACGTCTTTGCTCTTGGCCGCAAGAATAGCTCGTTCAGTCAGCCAATCATGATTCTTATAATTGGTTTGAATATTGGGAAATACTTTTGCAACCAATTCTTCTTTTGACTTCACTAAATTGCAGAAGTTATGAGGCAATGAAATTCGTCCTGAGGTCAGATCAACCGGCACCTTTCTGTTCCCAATTACCAGCAATTGATGTGAGAATATCTCAGCTGATCGATCGTTTTGCAGCTGGACACGCATATTTGTAGTTAATTTTAACATCTTTATGTGTCGCCACAAAGTAGAGTATTTCAGGCAAGCATTTATTTCGTCCACTGGTGTCGATCGAGGAGAACGAAGCAGATCTGAAGCTGCAGAACGTGATCGCCGTGCTCGCAACCGTGCATCCTCAAATCTGGCTGCACGTCCCTCTGCTGCTTCCTCAGCACGTATTTGAGCCATTCTTTGTCTGTTTCACTCGTTCGCTGATGCCCATTCTTCCTCAGTTTGATTTGCAATTACTCATCGCACTGCTTCCGCTCTGCGAGTACGACGACCTAAGTTTGATCTTCTGTGAGGCATTATTTGGATGAACTAAAGCAGATCGATTGCACTGAAAAAGAAGTAAGAAAGTTATAACAAAAACATATAAAATTGCATATTTGTATACAAATATATAGAATCCATAGTAGGTATATAAAAGCACGCACGTATTCGAATGCAACGTGTGGCATCTATATAATAGTAGGTATGTAAAAACACGCGCGTATTCGAATGCAACATTGTGTGAAAATTTCAAAGCAATCGGTGAAGAACCTTCGGAGATTTAAGATTTTGAACAAACGAACATTTACATTTTTATTTATATATATATATATATATATATATATATATATATATATATATATATATATATATATATATATATATATATACACATAAGAAAATAAAAAGGTAGAAGTGATATGGTGAGTTAAAAGATTAATATAAGAAAGTCAGCATTGTTGAAAAGGGAAATTGAGCTAAGTGAGCTGGATATTTTAAATTGAGATTGGAAATATACAGGAGGTGTCAGATTAGGCTGGATTTGGGTATAGTCTTTTGCAAAGTGAAGGATGCTAAAGAAAAATATGGTTTTTTTAGCTTTTTAAAGGAAAGGATAGGCACCAGGGTAATACGATTTGTAACAGATTTGTTCTATGTTTTTATGGAAAAAGGGAGAAAGACATTTTGAAAAAACTGGAAACCAATAGTTTTATGTCATGTAAGTTATAAAATTTTAACACAAATAGTGCAGAAAAGGTTTGAGGTTGTAATGGGAGATATATTACAAGAAGAAGTTTATGACATCAAAATTAAAAAGGTAAAAAGACATATGAATTACTATAATGGAGGTAATAGTTCTAGGAAAGGAGAGATAAAGGCTAGTTTTGTTGCCTATAATATTATGAAGGTTTTTGACAATGTGCAACATGAGTTGTTATGACAGATTTTGAAGGTATACAGAATGACAAGAAATACAATAGGTTTATTAAGGGAGATACATAAGAATTATTTTGTTAGGGTGAAAAAGGAAAGCCCTGTGAATGAACTTTCTTTGTTCTGCTTGAGAATACTGCAATGGTTCATGTTAATATTGAGATGGTGGAAACAGGGATTATATTTATTTATTAATTTATTGCACTTTATTAACCAGGGAAGTGAGGTGGCACACTGACCTTTTGGAGTCATAACCTGGGTACAACTGAATATTTTTTGCAACTTAGAGGCCACATACTTCAGAATGCAGATATGAATTATTACTGTTTTCTGTTCTGAAAAATCTTTGCACCAAAATTCTTCCTAATGTTATTGTATGCACAAACATCCAGAAACCTAACAGCCTGATAAAAATCAGTAGACTTTAAAAAGGTGCAGAATATTTAAATACATTCATTTCTGTAATTCACTTGCATTGATCTTCTACAAAATATATTGTTTAGAAAGGGATAGCATATTTTCCCAAAACATAGAGTTAAGAATCACTTTTTTTCCTCAGTAATATGAAACATTAGCAAATATTGAGGCTACAGTCATCGCTATACCACTTATTTATTTATTTATGTATTTATTTTTTTAAGCCCTGCAGCCAAATAAAAATATATTTTTTCAGAATGATATGTAAGGTCGTTCCTACTATAAGAATGCATCTGTTAGAAAATTTCATATCTTCACTCATAAGCAATATTATCTAATCAAGTCCCAGATCTTGCAGAACGTGTAAAGAGATTGTATATAAATGGCCAGATTCCAAGATGCTCACATTATTGATACAGTTGGTCTCCGCCACCCTAAATCCCAGGTCTGCCCTCAGTGCGACACCATTTTTAACTGTAACTTCTGTCCTAGACTCATCTAAAAAACTCTACCAAAGTTGGTCTTTCACTTAACACTCACCATCTCTTTCTTCTTGCCTATACTTTGCTATCAATCCTGTTAGCGAAGGCTGTCTCTGACCTACAGTCTAAATTTATGCTTGACAAATACATAGAGATAACGAATGAGGTTGCAAAAGATAAGTCAATGATAGATGGGGTAAAAGATAAAGAAAGAACTGCTGGAAAAGTTGGAAGAGAAAAACTGCAAGGAATGATCTGAAGCAAGTATTAAATGAATTTAGGGAAAGTCAGCTCTGGGGCAAGTTGGGTTAACTTATGATTTTTTTATAAAGAAATGACTGATGAGGTAAAAGAAGTATTCACAGAAGTAATTAATGAATGTATGGAAGATGAAATTAAAGAAGAAGAGATATGCAGTGTGTGATTAAGAATGTATAGACAAAAGGGGAGAGAAAAATTTGAAAAATTTGGAGGCTTGCACTACCGGGCAATACAAATTATAAATTGTATATGAAGATATTGCAGGAAGTTTCCAATGGTATAAAGAAAGTGGTTTCTGAAGGGGTTTATACAGTGAAAGTAAAGCAAGTGTAGATGGTGTTGCTTGTTATTAAGGAAACAGAAGACTGCACTGTTAGGGGACTAGGAGAGGTAAAATTAGTGGCATGTGATGCAGTAAAGGATTTTAATAGTGCATGTCTTTTACAAAGATGTCTAATATAGAGAAAATATGGGATAGAGGAAAAAGATAACTGAGGCACTACAAACTGTATATGAGAATTCATGGTTGACAGTCCTGGTGAATGGGAAGTTGGAAAACAGAGTAAAGATTAGAAGAGGAATTAAGCAGGAATGTCCACTAAGTGAAAATATTTTTGTGTTTGTGTTGAAAGCAGTTACAATCCAGTGTAAAAGTGAGATAGATGATGTAAGAGGGGAAGTGAGGGAACATATGAGACTACCATTATAATTTTTGTGCACAGATGATTTGCTGATGATTGTTAAAAATAAGGGATGGATGAGATAGTAAGGAGATGTGGAGTAACAGTTACAGAAGGTAGATTTGAAGTAAAAACAAGTAAAAGTGATGCTGTTACTATAGGAAGCATATATTGCAAATCAGTAAAATCAAGCTATGTGGGATTTATTTTGGGAAGCAGTAAGTGTTTTTGAGTAAGTGGGAGAATATTTTGCAGGATATAAGGAATGTGACAGCATGGTGGAAGACATTTCAGTTATTTACAGGAAAAGGTGTATGTATTAAACACATATTTACTAGGGAAACTAGCTTCTACATGAAAGGTACAAGTGTTTCCAGTAAAAAATGGAATGTGGATCATGCAAGGTATAGTTCAGCTTTTGGCGGTTTCAAGACTGAAGCATGCAAAAAGGTGAGCAGCACATAACAGTAAGAAAATGAGGGGCTGAGTTTAGTAAACTCAGTTGCATATATGACATCCAAATATTTGTACTGGGTATTAAAAGTTATTCAAAACTGGGAAGAACAGATGGTGAAAGGTTATTATGTAAAGAAAATGTGTAGAGATTTGACAAAAACAGGGGTTAAGAAAAAGGAAAGAAGAAAGTGAAACATATGAGATGAAAGAGTATGTGGGAAAGACAAAAGCATGGAAAATAAAGTTTAATGAAGTACTGGAGGAATAAAAGAATGTTATATGAAAATAATCAAAATGTTATTTGGTATATCCTTTGGAATGTTTGTGAAAGATGTAATAAGAGACAGAAAAGGTTGGAAATATTATTTGAATGTGGGCATTTTTGTGAAGGTTGTTGCCAGGCAAACTACCAATAAAAGCTAATATGAAATATAAGGTGCAGGAAGAGAGGGTGTGCATTTTCTTCAAAGTAGAAGAAACAAAAAGTATGCATTTTTGAAATTTGTAAGGAATGGAGGGTTTTGGAAATTATTTAAGAAGTGTTTTAATAAGACTATTTTAAGGAATTTGGTAGAAACGTTATATTACATTATATTACAGTATATAGGAAATACAGAACTGGATAAATAAATGAGAGATGCATGAGGAAGTTGTTTTAGGCAACTAAGGTATACAGGAAAAACACATGAGTTATTGTACAAGGCTGTGTACTACATGAACTGCAAAATGAACTGGCACCTCACCTGTCATGTTTAATCATAGCCTCACCTCAGGCTTCATGCTCAGTGAGTGGCACACAGCTACAGTTATCCCACTCCACAAGGGGGGATCCAACTTGGATCCCGGGAACTATCGTCCCATCAGTCTGATGAGCCTGATCTGCAAAGCCATGGAACGCATTATCATGGAACTTATAAACAAAGACATTGGCAACCTTCAGACACTGGACCCCACCCAGGTTCATGCTCAATGAGTGGCACACAGCTACAGTTATCCCACTCCACAAGGGGGGATCCACCTTGGATCCCGGGAACTATCATCCCATCAGTCTGATGAGCCTGATCTGCAAAGCCATGGAATGCATTATCATGGAACTTATAAACAAAGACATTGGCAACCTTCAAACACTGGACCCCACCCAGTTTGGTTTCGTAAAGGGCCGATCTTGTCTCCTTAACTTGATTGACTTCTTTGAATCAGTCTCCAGAGCCATGGATGAGGGTAAGGTTGGTCCACACAGCCTATCTGGACCTCGCCAAGGCCTTTGACACCATCCTCCACTCTGGAATCATAGATAAACTTACTAAGCTGGGCATTAATCCCTATGTCACTCAATGGGTTGCCAACTGGATTACTGGCAGAATCCACACTGTAAAAGTAGCTGACTCATAATCCAGCTCCAGACAAGTGACAAGCAGAGTACCTCAGGGTTCAGTCCTTGGACCACTCTTGTTTGGCATCTACTTTTCTGAAGTACAGGCCAGCACTAAGGGACTCTGGCTAAGAAAGTTCGCAGATGACTGCCAACTGGGAGCCATTATTGAATCCCCAAATTATGTGGATATTCTACAAAAGGGCCTTACAGAAACAAATGCTTGGTGCCAGAGCAATGGGCTCAAGCACAATACCAAGAAATGTATAGTTATCCCCATTGGGAAAAAGCATGTACCCATGAATTACCACATAGGTGGCAGTACACTAAACACCAAAAGTGTGATAAGAGACTTAAGGACACAGGTGGATAGTGGTCTCACTTTTGATAACCACATAGCCACAACAGTCAGGAAATCCTTCTATGTGGCACACCTTATTACCAAGGGCTTTTGATCCAGAAAAAAGGTCATTGTTCCACTGTACTCATCCCTCATTAGACCCATTATAGAGTACAATGCCCCGTTTGGTATGTACCTCACAAGACATCTGCAACAACTGGAAAGGCCACAGAAATACCTCACTAAAAGAATCACAGGCCTAAGGCAGATGCCCTATGCTGACCGTCTAAAAAAACTCCAGCTGTACTCTGTCACATATCACCTACTCAGAGGTGATCTCTGCTTAATATACAATGCCATGTCAAACCCAGTGCTGTTGTACATGCTACACGTAAAGAAATCTCAATCCCTCAAAGCTACATGCTCCAGGGATCTAAACCTGGTCATCACAATGATCAAAACATGCTGGAGGGATAGGTTCCTGACCCAGAGACTCCCCATACTCTGGAATAGACTGCCCATACATGTCAAGCTGAGTGCCTCTTTGGCCCTCTTCAAAAGGAACCTTGACGATTGGATGGGATATAGGAAATTCACCCTGGGGATCACGTCAATCACGCTGTTAGGGGAAAAGGGAAGTAAATATTCTGGGAAGAAATAGCCAGGGAATTGTTATGGCTAGGCTTGTATAGGCCCTATGACCGATAGCCTAGTACCAACCTATGAACTTATGAACCTATGAAGAAGTTATAGACAAGGTAAAAATATAGTTGTGGCAGAAAGGAGGGGGTTGGTGAGGAATGGGAGATTATTGAAAGGTGTATATTAATATCATTTTAGTACAATAAAAACATTAAGTGTATTTTACTTAGATCAAAGAGTAACAATAAATCACCTTTTACTCCTTTTGATAAGTACCATGGGATCTTTTATATCCACCCAAGCTGCCACAAACTCAGATAAAATGGGACATTGCTTAACTGTCTCATCTGAAGTATGGCACACTCCAGAATGCAGCATTCTGTGAAATGATGCACTTCAGTGTCAGATTTGAAAAATGAATCTATTTACTTGGTGTGGGAAAGTCATAAGCTCTCTTGACATTAGTGTGTATAATCTAATGATGTCGAGGAACATCTGTTCTGAAGATAAAAGACATTTCATTGCTGTTTGGCTGAGCTATTGAAAGTTAAGATTAAGATTTTAGTCAATGATAGATGTGTATATCTTTTAATATGAACTGTTTTAGGGGAACTTTTGTCTCAAGGAAATGTTCTGAGGAGGGTGTTATTTCTAAAGGCTTGTAATAGTGAAAGTTACTAGGGAATGGTCACTCATGGTTGGTGGAAGAGTTGTAATTAAGGATATATTGTTAAAGATGTTTTGATTTAAAGTAAGACAAGCCTTGTACATCACTGAAGAAAGTGGTCACCTAGGGCAATGTTGTGCTTGGGGTGCTTTTCCACTATTTCTTTTTATATTTTCTTAAGAACATAAAAATGTTCTTACCCCGGGAATATAAATGAATAAATAAATAAATAGATTTCCCTCAGTGCCCCTACCTGAAGTCAAAACAGCTGTAGCCTTCCACATGCCTTACAACTACTCCACATTTGATGCTGCCCTCTAATGGTCATTTCCAAAAGTACACCTACACTGCTACTCTAATTTGATTGCGGAAGGATCCAATTTCTGCTCTTTCTCTGGCTTGTCTATACAGCCAATAAGAAAGTGACCTCCTGGAGATCCTCAAGGTCAAACAGACCAATAGTGGAAGCAACTAAATAGTGCATCAGTATTGATTTTAAAAAAGTCATAATGGCTAGTGCTTGAATACACAGCATTATAAAGATATTTAAATTGCCTTTTTTAATTATTAAACAATCAAACAATGATAGTCACTAGAAGACAAATTTAAGTTACAAAACTGTAAATGTTTTATTCTTGTAATCCTTTTAACTTTAAACAAATACTAATAGCATTTTCCTTCCTGTAATCATCAAAACATTGTCAGTTCTAGTAATTACATGAAGGAAAGAGTTAAACTTGTATAACTAAAATTCTTCTTCCACTGGTCATTGATGCTTGTTTTATTTAGTTGAGTGGTCATACACTTGCTGTCCAGTGGTTCACAGCTACTTTTTTTTTTTTTCTAATTATTGCTACTGGTACCTACAATCCTAAAATTAACCAGTGACTATAGCATGAGCCATTTGACATGCTGAATTATGGAAAAAAATAAAAGATCTGTAACATGGGGATATTGATGCCAGAGAATTTTATATGTATTCTAGCTAACTTTAATATTCTTTATGATTCTGGAGCTGCTGCTTCCAATTTAGGATGTCACTTTTTTCTATTGCTTTTGCTGCTTGCTTTTGTGTTTTTGTTGCTGAATCAGAAAGCCACATGGTGATAGGCTACAGAGACCCAAGATCGACATACAAAGTGTTGTAAGTACTGATTTAGAAATTAAAGTTGTTTTTTATGTTTTTATGACATATTTTTCATAATGAACAAGTCAGTGATGTGTTTCTTCCTTCAGAGAGCTTGTTATTCCTTTTATGTAAAAATACAAAAAAGGGTAAAACTCTAGTTTCATAATGATTCTCTATTGAAAGCTTTGACTTTAAAAATGTCTCATTTCTAGCCTGCATGTTGCTTAGACCTAAAGCAGTTTGTTTTCAGTGGAAGTGTTGTGGCTGACTTTTAATTTTAGGACTACAACAATATGTTTATATTCTGTCAATTTGTACTATTCTGTTAATTTGTATTGTTATTTTTTCCTTTTCTCTGAGGTGCGGCATTATATGTACAAATGTGGTAGGGTTGAGAGTACAGAGAACTAATCAAATTACATGATTGTGCATGTATTTGATGATTCTAACAAAGGGAATAAACCTAATGGTATGGTGCATCTGAAGTAATGGTGCATCATTATTAGACAAATGTCAGTTTGGGGACCTGACTTGAAGAGCAAAATTTAACTCCAGTATCAGTATGAATAATAACTCTCCCTACTGCTAACTTTGAAGCCTGGCATTGTTTATTTGTTTGTCCATTTGTTTGCTTGCTTATTTATTTGTGCTTTGCATGCTCTTTTTGAATTGTAAGTGATACAATCATACAACCACACATATTTTTTGGAAACTATATGTTCCATATTCATAATGGATCTTCTTTGAAAGGTTGAGCTCCAAAGCACCAAATTTATGCATTTTGTCCAACCCCTCAGGGGATCAAATTTAAACATAATCAAAATTTGAGTGCCTTGAGTTTGTGCCCTCTGCTATAATTTTTGATAATTTTGATGTTTATCTGCTATGATTTGCAGTGCCTTGAGTGGGAGAAAGAGTTGTAAACTTGGCCATTCAATCCGTGGCCTCCTGCTGTGTCCTGTAGATCTACCTATCTCATCATTTAAGTAAGTGTTGAATGGGACAGAGTAGGAAGTCAACAAACATGAAAGTGTAGGTATTATCAGCAGTGTGAAAAGAAGATGTCCTGTTGGAGATAAAGTAAGGTAAGATTTTTTACTACTGTTATTGTCAGACAATCATATATTGTAGATGGCTTCCCATGTTTCAGTTAATAATAGTTTTCAACTCTCCCTGTCTTGATGGAACATCCTTGAGTTTTGCCTCATATGCATGCCTTGTCCCTTGCATTTTTTTTTTCATTTTCTGGTAAACCACTGAGAATTACCAGGATTTTGGGTAACCCCTAAAAAAAAATCCAAATTCATGCTGTTTAGCACCTAAAAAAGATAAGGGAGTCTCCCACCTCCTCACACAACAGCTTATGACCATAATCTTCCACTTTCCTTAGAAATCTGGGTATATGACTAGACAAGTTCCATAACCTCCAAGAAAACATTGAGAAACTATGAATGGGAATCAACTAAATGTTTTTTTCAAACATCTTTACTGAATTAGCACTTCTGAAATAGGCAAATTTACATTCATATAAAAGTAATCACACTATAATTAACAATAACAAACATTATACTTCACATATATTGTTATATATTATATAAACTAAACAACATTGCATAACTTATTTAATTCCTGCCTTTTTTAAACAAAAAACTTTTTTTTAAACAAGAAACATAATTAACTAAATGCTTTTATAGGATAACAAGATCTACCCTTGCCATACTCAGAGATGTGTTCTGAAGGTCAATGTAGCTAGTGTCGTGGATTGGGGACAGTGAAGTCCCTATTTCTTTAACTAATGTAAGACTTCAGACATGTTTAGAAAGTAGCTATAGCTTGTCTAGGATCAGTGTACTGTTTAAGAACAATAACTTGGACTACGTTACTGTGATTGTTATTTTTCTTTCACTTTCCTCACGATCAAATATCTGTTTATATACATGTAACCATTACAGGTTGAAATATATTACTGCATTTTGTTTGTTCTTTCAGTTTTGTCCCTGTCTGACATCAGGGTAGTACAATAAAGGTGACTGTCTTTTGGGGTAGAGCCGAGGAGACATACTGAATGCAATCACCTGAAATATATGACTGTGGACATTTGTGTTTTGACTTTCTTCACAATCTAACATCAGAGGGATATTCAGTAAGTGATATAGTTTTTTATGATTTGTGTATCCTCACAAGCATTTCTTTTCTCAGTTTATTGTCCACTGCTATTTTGTCAGACACAACATATTTCTCCCTTGAAAGAAAAAAAAATAAGGCTGATTTTCTTTTTTTATTCATGCTTTTTCTTAGGCCATCACTGGATGAAAAGGTTGAAAAAAGGCTTTGAAATGTACATGAGCGCATCTGTAACCCCAGGAGTTTTGGTGGCCTAGCAGTCCCAGATGCCCATCTTAGTTTGGTTATATGTTCCTCAATCACAGCTGTGAACTCTTGGCCAGTTAAAGTGTGTTGAGAGGACATAGGAAAAGAGAAAAGATTAAGACTGAATTTCTTTCCTTAGTCATGTCTCTTGCTTTTGCTATTATTGGATGCTAAAAAGAAACTCAGAGCATCAAGAAACCCAATGCCTTCTGGGGGCCTAGCAGCTGCAAGACCCCCATCTTAATTCATTTATTTCTTCTACAGTTATTACAGTACAGTCTTAGCCAGTTGAGTATGATAAAATGATGCAGGAGAAAAAGGAAGTATAAGACAAAATGTTAGAAAATGCTTTTAAAAAGTAATCTTGTTGATAGCTTATATATAACTTGAACTAGGCCAAGTTCTGCAACGACTTCATTGGCATTATTCTTGATAGTACCAAAGCAATTTATGTTGAAGTTGTTTCAAATGAAAAGCTTTTTGTAGAGAGGCAGGGCATTCAGAATTCTAAATAACAAGGAGCTGACATTTTGTAGAAGTTGATGACCCCAAGGTAAAACAGGAGACCTTTTTAGTGGTATAACAGGTATAAATCAGTTGAGGTAAAATTCCACAGGGGGCAGCTTATGCCTAAATATGTAAGTTATACATGTAAGTTAATCTTGTAGAGGATTAGAGTACCACCTCTTCCTATCCTTAACCAATGCATTAAAGTTGTGTACTGATTTGTTTTTCATGCTTCATGGTAGTTGGTGGTAAGATAGAAGAATAAAGTTTTTTTTTGCTCTGTTTGACCCCACTGTTTTACCCATTCAATCTCCATAATTGGGTTGAAGGGCAAGTGGGGGAGCATAATTTAGACAACCATTAGGGATGGTTTGAGCTTTTCCTTGCTATGTTGTAATACCCACATGCACCCAATAATTTCCTGAGGAGAGAGCAGGCACTGGGCTAACTGCAGATGATATTCCCTCATTTCATCAAGGGACATTCTTCCAAGCTGCCCTACCCTTCCTTTAAAACATTTACAGTGGTTTACCTGGTCTATACCAGGGGAAATCACACTATACCATATGCCCTTGACTTCTTGCATCCATTCTCATCCCCAGGAGAGGTGACCAGGCCACACCACTTCACTCCCCCCACCTAGTTCCTCCAGTGCCAGAACTGAAATATCTACTGTCTTACAAACCCTAGGCTATAGGAAGCCATTGTATATGTCTGCTTCTAATTAAACTCTTAATTTACAGCCTATAACTGCAACTGTATGTTTGCTATTGGCTTCCACCATACTTATCCTATGCTGCACCATATGTTTTGCTGATACTGATGTTATTGACTTCACTGCGTTGATACTGAACCATTGCTTATTACTTCACTGCATATGTTATTGTGAAAGCATTCTTATTAACTGCATTTGGTGTCTAACTGAAAAATACTATGTGCTTTAGACAGTGCTCCCATACTGCGTGAAACTGCTAGCTTAAACTGCATCTAAACCTGCTCCTTTCCCTAATCACTATTTTTCTACGTGTTTCACCTCTTGATATCTTCTAAAGTAAAAAAAATGGGGCTGTCAGATGCATGCATGTAGTTGCTATAAAAGATGCATGGTAAAATGACTAACCCATGTGAATACTCTTTGCACCTCCTATCCCACCTATGTATTCTAACCTCAAGTCTGCCATCCTTCTCCACTCATGTGCCTTGTCCTTGTCATGTTGTACTTACCTACCAGCCTTCCACACCCCGCTCTACATTAATGCTGATGCTCATACCTCATGTCCATTCATATGATGTGGTTCCTCCTCCTCCTCTTCTACAGCATAACATTTGGTGCATTTTGTACATTTATACAACTCTATGGCAATGTTCTGTGCCTCTCTTAAAACAATGATATCTGTCCCTTAATGGGTCATCAAAGTCTGATGCACAGCCATCTTCCTAGATATTCCTTTCAGTTTTCAATTATAATGCGCAGGCAGTCCCTTTATTGTTCATCTGCCTTGCAATGTCTCATTGTTTGAAAGATATTTCTTATTAGATTATCAACTATTTTCTTCTACTGCCATGATGTGACTTTACCCCTTCCTTCGGAGTGCAAATATATTCATTGTACTAAACTTTTTAAAGCTAGCCATAAAAAACACTGTGCATTCTTACATAGTCAGGAGCCTGTTCCCAGCATACAGCTGGTACGTGGGATGCCTCCTCCAATCACTCAACAAGTGACCTACACATTCTCATTGTCCACTGCTCCCCTCCGCCAATAACTGGACAAGTCACCTACACATCCCCATTGACCACTGCACCACATTTCAGCATAAAGTTTATTCAAACATTGTAGTCAGCACTGGTATACATGATGATACAGTAATAATTCAGAGACACTAAGACTAATGCTGCATCTACCAATTAATTTATTGCCATGCACTCTGTGACTCTATATATGTCTTTGATTCCTTTCTTCAACTGAAGTCAGACTTGCTACAGTTCTTCATTGTCATGAAATTTAAGTTGTTAATGTTTCCTTGCAGCTATTTTTTGTGATTCGTAAGAATGTCACATGGTGCGTATGTCTGTCTCACATATGTACTTCTGCTATTTTCTACTTACTAGATAATCGTGGTACACATTGCATAAGTCTTGTAATGGTGCTATATTAATAAAGAATGTCACATAGGCTGTAATGTATTAGAGACTACTATGTATACAGCAGCCTTAGCAGTACATCTGTCAACATATATATTTTCATAGTCATACATTTTGCAAAACTGAAAACTTCAGTTCATTAATCACAACTAATGTCTTAATCAGTTAGTCCAGAGTTACTAACACAGACCAGCAGCCACACCAGCACTGGGTGAGTATGTCATTACTGTCTAACTACTTTTATAACATTAGCTCATACTTTTAGTTTAATTCCTATATCTGTGTGTTTATATTAAGTAGGTAACTACATACTTTGCTCTGCCCATCATAATGATTGGCAGGGCTAGTCTGAACATAAAGTGCTCTACCCAAACATGAAGATATATAGTCAGAAAAATAATTTTATGATCAGTTAACAGAAAATCCACATACACACACACACACACATACACACACACACACACACACACACACACACACACACACACACACACACACACACACACACACACACACACACACACACACACACACACACACACACGCACACACACACACACACACACACACACACACACACACACACACACACACACACACACACACACACAGTGCAAAAGGCTGTGAAAAGCAATAGACTGCTAAAGCTTTTGAAGCTGCCCAAAGAAGCAGCCCTGGGGTAAGATGCCCTCAGGCTATTCCAGTGAGGTTATGGAATATTACAGATCAGTAGAGTCAAGCATGGACCTGCAGTTTAGAATTGCTTGTCTGCATATACATATATATGGAAACAGGACTCAATCAAAGAATTGAAACTGGATTTAAAAGAGCAAACGATGGAGGATAGCATACTGATGAAGGTGATTGCCTCACAGGCACAAGGTAGAGGATTTGAGTCTCACCTTGGGAATGATCTCTATGCTTAGAAAGGCCGGATGGGCTCACCTGTGGGGGTGTAGCAGCTCCTCTAATGTGCATAAGCAGGCGGTTTTCAATTCTTTAGAGGGCTGTGGGTTTGAGCACTGAAAAAAGATCTGGTGTTGTGTACTCCTTTATTTTACTCCATACATTTCCCAAGGTGCATACTAACAGGCATATGATGCTGTTTGTGAATCATCAGAGACCATTTTCTGTCAATTCAACAACAGAGGTACCCCTGCCCTGCACATGGTATGCAGGGCAAACAGTATTTTAAAATGTGGTCATCCAACTTTCCTGTAGACTCAGCAAAATTTTGCTACCACATTTATGTTCATAGAAGTAAACTATGCTGATTCCTCTGAAAGAATATTGACTCTTAAGTATTCAGTTTGGGCCTGCCAGTAAATATAAACCAGGCATATGCATCTACATGTCACTTAACCTCCTTGTCTAAGTTATATGAATGCTGTTGCATCTTTTTGAACAAAACTATGTGGGTTCCAGTTGAAAGTACAGCCACACTCCTTGCTATCTCTCCTTTTCACATTTTCCCATTATTATATCAGTGTTTCCCACTTACCTACAAAATCCACCTTTCTTAACACTTACTGCTGTCCAAGATCCTAGCAAATAATGCTACCATATGTATCAAATAACAACATAGTTGCAGCAATCAAGCTTTCTTCACTCATGGACTGGTTCCCCAAAATGTACACTATTGAACAGATAAAGACTATCTTAATTATGACTTTCAAACTTCCACTACAAACCCACATTACTGAGCAAGCCACATAAAGTTGCTTCACTTAGCCCACTGAATTTTATATGCTTTTCGAATCTACTTTCACATCCCCAATACATATAGACATTCTACTCTCACTAATTTGCAATCATGCCATATCTTAGCACAATGTATATAGCCATCTTATTCAGGCATCAAAGAACTGCTGTCCTGATTTGATCTAATGGCAACTTTCTTACCTTTAATATAAGAGATCCTCAGTTTGATTCTGGGTAAAGTCATGAGCCTATTTTGTGGGGCTTCAACCAACCTGAGTAACTACAGACCCAGAAGCCTGACCAGTCTCATCTGTAAGTCTACTGAAAGGATCATCATGGAACTAATAAACAGATGTAGGTAACCTACAGACAGTCTTAACATAACCCAGTGTGGATTTGTTAGGGTAGGTAGTGTGTGTTTAACCAGGTTAATCTCTTCAAAGTAACTGAGGCAAACCAGTGCAAACTGATATCTGGACCTCATAAAAGAGTTCAATACTATCCCACTGTCAGGTGAAAGAGAGAAATTCTCTAGGCTTAACCCATACATAACTCATAAGAGAGCAAATATGGCTCAGAAATATATTTATTTATTTATTATTTATTGTCATTTGTTAACCGGGTTGGTGCAACTGAGCCAAAGGCCCATTTTCAGTAGAGAGCCGAGGAGAAAAGCTCCAATTACATATACAAGACAATCCAAAAAAGAAAAAAAAAGGCAGTAGGTAATACAGAGTTAAACATTTCAAATTTACATAGGACTTCAATTGCTATAGTAATAATGACAAGAGACATTACATGAGAACAGATATACAATATCCAAAAGAAAAAAAAATAATTGAATACAATAGCAGCAGATGTATGTCCTGAGTAGGAGTACTTACAAGAGCAGATTGTTGGATCACCACATATCAACCATTGTAAAGAAATTATTTTTTCTTCACATAGCTTATATATAAAGGTATGGCATCTAGATCCAAGGATTTAATTGTTTCACTGTACTCAGCACTCATTAGGCCAATCATTGAATACAATGTTCCTTTGGTACGTACCTGTCCAAACTTGTTACAATTGGAATAACCACAGCACTTTCTCACAAAAAATAAATAAATAAGTGCCTAAATCATAAAAATAAGCAGGCCATCTCAAAGGCTTTTCTCTTTTCTTGGTATTATACAGGCAGTTGAGAGGGCAGCCACGGTGGTACAGTGGTTAGCATTGTCACCTCACAGCAAGAGGTTCTCCGGTTCAATCCCCAGCTGAGGTGCCTTCTGTGCGGAGTCTGCTTGTCCTCCCTGTGGTCGTGTGGGTTTCCTCCAGGTGCTCCAGTTTCATCCCAAAGACATGTGCTAAGTGGATTGGACACTTTAAATTGGCCCTAGACATGAATGCGTGCGTGTGTGTGTGCCTTCTGCGGAAGGTTGGGTGCCAGGCTGGCAACTCAACACCATAAAACTCCACTGCCAATCATGAGTGGACAGATGATCCACTGTGGCAACCCCTAACCAGGAAAAGCTGACAGAAGAAGAAGATACAGGTAATTGAAAGGTGACCTTGGCATCATATATAAAGCACCTCAGCAGACCTTTCTGTGTCAAACACATTATGCATTCACAAATCCATTGATGTCATAAACACAGCTCAAGGGACCTAAATCTTTTTTGCAAAAAAATTAATATAACATGCTGCAGAGATGGGTATCTATCTCAGTGAGTATCATTTCTAAGGAACCACCTCCTACTCCACATAAAGCAGAGTATTTCCTTACTGTAGTCAAATTTAATTAGGATGAATGGATTGGTAACTGCAAACTCACCACTGGTTTAGCAGCACTTGCCCTAATGGATGGGGGAAACATGTAACTACTCCAATGTACTGGTCCCTGATGGATGGGGTAAACACGTAATTACTCAAATGTACTGGTACCTGATGGGTGGGGGAAACACATAATTACTCCAATGTACTGGTACCTGATGGATGGGGGAAACAGGTAACTACACCAATGTACCGATACCTGATGGATGGGGGAAACACGTAATTACTCCAATGTACTGGTACCTGAAGGAAGGGGGAAAAGTGTAATTACTCCAATGTACTGGTACCTGATGTATGGGGGAAACACATAATTACTCCAATGTAGTGGTACCTTACAGATGGGGAAATACATAATTACTCCAATGTACTGGTACCTTATGGATGGGGGAAACACGTAATTACTCCAATGTACTGGTACCCGATGGATGGGGGAAACATGTAATTACTCCAGTGTAGTGGTACCTGATGGATGGGGGAAATACGTAATTACTCCAATGTACTGGTACCTGATAGATGGGGGAAGCACGTAATTACTCTAATTTACTGGTACCTGATGGATGGAGGAAAAACGTCATTACTCCAATGTACTGGTACCTGATGGATGGGGGAAACATGTAATTACTCCAATGTACTGGTACCTGATGGATGGGAAAAGCACGTAATTACTCCATTGTACTGCTACCTGCTGGATGGGGGAAACACATAATTACTCCAATGTACTGGTAAGTGATGGATGGGGGAAACACATAATTACTCCAATGTACTGTCACCTGATGGATGGGAGAACAACGTAATTACTCCAATGTACTGTTACCTGATGGATGGGAGAAACACGTAACTGCTCCAATGTACTGCTACCTGATGGATGGGGGAAACACATAATTACTCCAATGTACTGCTACCTGATGGATGGGGGAAACATGTAATTACTCCAAAGTACTGGTGCTTGATGGATGGGGGAAACATGTAATTACTCCATTACTCCAATGTACTGATACCTGATGGATGGGGAAACACGTTATTACTCCAATGTACTGATCTCTGATGGATGGGGGAAACACGTAATTACTCCAATGTACTGCTACCTGATAGATGGGGGAAGCACGTAATTACTCCAATGTACTGGTCCCTGATGGATGGGAGAAACACGTAATTACTCCAAAGTACTGGTACCTGATGGATGGGGGAAACAGGTAACTACTCCAATGTACTCGTACCTGATAGATGGGGGAAACAAGTAATTACTCCAATGTACTGGTACCTGATGGATGGGGGAAACGTGTAATTACTCCAATGAACTGGTACCTGATGGATGGGAGAAACACATAATTACTCCAATGTACTGGTACCTTAGGGATGGGGGAAACACATAATTACTCCAATGTACTGCTACCTGATGGATGGGGGAAACACGTAATTACTCCAATGTACTGGTACCTGATGGATGGGGGTAACACATAATCACTCTAATGTACTGGTACCTGATGGATGGGGGAAACATGTAATTACTCCAATCTACTGGTACCTGATGGATGGGGGAAACACATAATTACTCCAATGTACTGGTACCTGATGGATGGGGGAAACACGTAATTACTCCAATGTACTGGTACCTGATGGATGGGAGAAACATTTAATTACTCCAATGTACTGCTACCTGATGGATGGGGGAAACACATAATTACTCCAATGTACTGGTACCTGATGGATGGAGGAAACACATAATTACTCCAATGTACTGGTACCTGATGGATGGGGGAAACACGTAATTACTCCAATGTACTGGTACCTGATGGATGGGAAAAACACGTAATTACACCATTGTACAGCTACCTGCTGGATGGGGGAACACATAATTACTCCAATGTATTGGTACCTGATAGATGGGGGAAACACATAATTACTCCAATGTACTGTTACCTGATGGATGGGAGAACCACATAACTACTCCAATGTACTGTTACCTGATGGAAGGAGGAAACACATCATTACTCCAATGTACTGCTACCTGATGGATGAGGAAACACATAATTACTCCAATGTACTGCTACCTGATGGAAGGGGGAAACACATAATTACTCCAATGTTCTGCTACCTGATGGATGGGGGAAACAGGTAATTACTCCAAAGTACTGCTACCTGATGGATGGGGGAAACACGTAATTACTCCAATGTACTGGTACCTGATGGATGGGGGAAACATGTAATTACTCCAATGTACTGGTACCTGATGGATGGGGGAAACACGTAATTACTCCAATGTACTGGTACCTGATGGATGGGGGAAACACGTAATTACTCTAATGCACTGGTACTTGAGCGATGGGGAAACACGTAATTACTCCAATATACTGGTACCTGATGGATGGGGGAAACACGTAATTACTCCAATGTACCGGTAACTGATGGATGGGGGAAACATGTAATTACTCCAATCTAATGGTACCTGATGGATGGGGGAAACACATAATTACTCCAATGTACCGGTACCTGATGGATGGGGGAAACACGTAATTACTCTAATTTACTGGTACCTGATGGATGGAGGAAACACGTCATTACTCCAATGTACTGGTACCTGATGGATGGGGGAAACATGTAATTACTCCAATGTACTTGTACCTGATGGATGGGAAAAACACATAATTACTCCATTGTACTGCTACCTGGTGGATGGGGGAAACACATAATTACTCCAATGTACTGGTAGCAGATGGATGGGGGAAACACATAATTACTCCAATGTGCTGTCACCTGATGGATGGGAGAACCACGTAATTACTCCAATGTACTGTTACCTGATGGATGGGAGAAACACGTAACTGCTCCAATGTACTACTACCTGATGGATGGGGGAAACACATAATTACTCCAATGTACTGCTACCTGATGGATGGGGGAAACACGTAATTACTCCAAAGTACTGGTGCCTGATGGATGGGGGAAACATGTAATTACTCCATTACTCCAATGTACTGATACCTGATGGATGGGGGAAACACATAATTAATCCAATGCACTGGTACCTGATGGATGGGGGAAACAAGTAATTACTCCAATGTACTGATCCTGATGGATGGGGGAAACACATAATTACTCCAATGTACTGCTACCTGATGGATGGGGGAAACACGTAATTACTCCAATGTACTTTCCCTGATGGATGGGGGAAACACATAATTACTCCAATGTACTGCTACCTGATGGATGGGGGAAACACATAATTACTCCAAAGTACTGCTACCTGATGGATAGGGGAAACACATAATTACTCCAATGTACTGGTACTAGATGGATGGGGGAAATACGTAACTACTCCAATGCACTGCTACCTTATGGATGGGAGAAACACATAATTACTCCAATGTACTGGTACTTGATGGATGGGGGAAACACGTAATTACTCCAATGTACTGGTTCCTGATGGATGGGAAAAACATGTAATTACTCCAATGTACTGCTACCTGATGGATGGGGGAAACACGTAATTACTGCAATGTAATGGTACCTTAGGGATGGGGAAATATGCAGTTACTCCAATGTACTGGTACCTGATGGATGGGGAAAACACGTAATTACTCCAATGTACTAGTACCTGATGGATGGGGGAAACACGTAATTACTCCAATGTACTGGTACTGATGGATGGGGGTAACACATAATTACTCCAATGTACTGGTACCTGATGGATGGGGGAAACATGTAATTACTCCAATCTACTGGTACCTTATGGATGGGGGAAACACATAATTACTCCAGTGTACTGGTACCCGATGGATGGGGGAAACACGTAATTACTCCAATGTACTGGTACCTGATGGATGGGGGAAACATGTAATTACTCCAATGTACTGGTACCTGATGGATGGGAAAAACACGTAATTACTCCATTGTGCTGCTACCTGCTGGATGGGGGAAATACGTAATTACTCCAATGTATTGGTACCTAATGGATGGGGGAAACACATAATTACTCCAATGTACTGCTACCTGATGGATGGGAGAACCACGTAATTACTCCAATGTACTGCTACCTGATGGAAGGGGGAAACACGTAATTACTCCAATGTACTGCCACCTGATGGATGGGGAAACACATAATTACTCCGAGATACTGCTACCTGATGGATGGGGGAAACATGTAATTACTCCAATGTACTGGTAACTGATGGATGGGGAAATCACGTAATTACTCCAATTTACTGGTACCTGATGAATCCAGGAAACACGTAATTACTCCAATGTACTGGTACCTGATGGATGGGGGAAACATGTAATTATTCAAATGTACTGGCACCTGATGGATGGGAAAAACACATAATTACTCCATTGTACTACTACCTGCTGGATGGGGAAACATGTAATTACTCCAATGTACTGGTACCTGATGGATGGGGGAAACACATAATTGCTCCAATGTACTGTTACCTGATGGATGGGAGAAACATGTAACTGCTCCAATGTACTGCGACATGATGGATGGGGGAAACACATAATTATTCAAATGTACTGCTACCTGATGGATGGGGGAAACACGTAATTACTCCGAAGTACTGGTGCCTGATGGATGGGGGAAACATGTAATTACTCCAATGTACTGGTGCCTGATGGATGGGGGAAACAGGTAATTACTCCAATGTACTGCTACCTAATGGATGGGGGAAACACGTAATTACTCCAATGTACTGGTCCCTGATGGATGGGGGAAACACGTAATTACTCCAATGTACTGGTACCTGATGGATGGGGGAAACAGGTAATTACTCCAATGTACTGTTACCTGATGGATGGGGGAAACACGTAATTACTCCAATGTACTGGTACCTGATGGATGGGGGAAATGTGTAATTACTCCAATGTACTGGTACCTGATTGATGGGGGAAACACATAATTACTCCAATGTACTGGTACCTTAGGGATGTGGAAGCACGTAATTACTCCAATGTACTGGTACCTGATGGATGGGGGAAACACGTAATTACTCCAATGTACTGCTACCTGATGGAAGGGAGAAAAACGTAATTACTCCAATGTACTGGTACCTGATGGATGGGGGAAACACATAATTACTCCAATGTACTGGTACCTTAGGGATGTGGAAGCACGTAATTACTCCAATGTACTGGTACCTGATGGATGGGGGTAACACATAATTACTCCAATGTACTGGTACCTGATGGATGGGGGAAACACGTAATTGCTCCAATGTACTGGTACCTGATGGATGGGAGAAACATTTAATTACTCCACTGTACTGCTACCTGATGGATGGGGGAAACACGTAATTACTCCAATTTACTGGTACCTGATGGATGGAGGAAACACGTAATTACTCCAATGTACTGGTACCTGATGGATGGGGAAACACGTAATTACTCCAATGTACTGGTACCTGATGGATGGGAAAAACATGTAATTACTCCATTGTTCTGCTACCTGCTGGATGGGGGTAACACGTAACTACTCCAATGTATTGGTACCTGACGGATGGGGGAAATACATAATTACTCCAATATACTACTACCTGATGGAAGGGGGAAACACATAATTACTCCAATGTACTGCTACCTGATGGATGGGGAAACACATAATTACTCCAATGTACTGCTACCTGATGGAAGGGGAAAACACATAATTACTCCAATGTACTGCTACCTGATGTATGGGGGAAACACATAATTACTCCAAAGTACTGCCACCTGATGGATGGGGGAAACATGTAATTACTCCAATGTACTGGTACCTGATGGATGGGGGAAACACATAATTACTCCAATGTACTGGTACCTTAGGGATGGGTAAACACGTAATTACTCCATTGTACTGGTACCTGATGGATGGGAGAATCACGTAATTACTCCAATGTACTGCTACCTGATGGAAGGGGGAAAAACGTAATTACTCCAATGTACAAGTACCTGATGGATGGGGGTAACACATAATTACTCCAATGTACTGGTACCTGATGGATGGGGGGAAACACGTAATTGCTCCAATGTACTGGTACCTGATGGACGGGAGAAACATTTAATTACTCCACTGTACTGCTACCTGACGGATGGGGTAAACACGTAATTACTCAAACGTACTGCTACCTGATGGATGGGGGAAACACATAATTACTCCAATGTACTGGTACCTGATGGACGGGGGAAACATGTAATTACTCCAATTTACTGGCACCAGATGGATGGGAGAAACACGTAATTACTCCAATGTACTGGTACCTGATGGATGGGGAAAAACACCTAATTACTCCATTGTACTGCTACCTGCTGGATGGGGGTAACATGTAACTACTCCAATGTACTGGTACCTGATGGATGGGGGAAACACATAATTACTCTAAAGTACTGTTACCTGATGGATGGGAGAACCATGTAATTACTCCAATGTACTGCTACCTGACGGAAGGGGGAAACACATAATTACTCCAATGTACTGCTACCTGATGGATGGGGAAACACATAATTACTCCAATGTACTGCTACCTGATAGAAGGGAGAAACACATAATTACTCCAATGTACTGCTACCTGATGGATTGGGGAAACACATAATTACTCCAAAGTACTGCTACCTGATGGATGGGGGAAACATGTAATTACTCCAATGTACTGGTACTTGATGGATGGGGGAAACACATAATTACTCCAATGTACTCGTACCAGATGGATGGAGGAAATACGTAATTACTCCAATATACTGCTACCTTATGGATGGGGGAAACACATAATTACTCCAATGTACTGGTATCTGACGAATGGGGGAAACATGTAATTACTCCAATGTACTGTTACCTGATGGATGGGGGAAACACGTAATTACTCTAATGTACTGGTTCCTGATGAATGGGAAAAACATGTAATTACTCCAGTGTACTACTACCTGATGGATGGGGGAAACACGTAATTACTGCAATGTACTAGTACCTGATGGATGGGGGAAACAAGTAATTACTCCAATGTACTGGTACCTGATGGATGGGGGTAACACATAATTACTCCAATGTACTGGTACCTGATGGATGGGGGAAACACGTAATTCCTCCAATCTACTGGTACCTGATGGATGGGGAAACACGTAATTACTCCAATGTATTGCTACCTGCTGGATGAGGAAACATGTAATTACTCCAATATACTGCTACCTGATGGATGGGGGAAACACGTAATTACTCCAATGAACTGGTACCTTCGGGATGGGGAAACATGTAATTACTCCAATGTACTGGTACCTGATGGATTGGGGAAACACGTAATTACTCCAATGTACTGCTACCTGATGGATGGGGGAACACGTAATTACTCCAATGTACTGGTACCTGATGGATGGGGGTAACACATAATTACTCCAATGTACTGCTACCTGATGGATGGGGGAAACAAGTAATTACTCCAATGTACTGGTACCTGATGGATGGGGGAACCACATAATTACTCCAATGTACTGGTACCTGATGGATGGGGGTAACACATAATTACTCCAATGTACTGGTACCTGATGGATGGGGGAAACACGTAATTCCTCCAATCTACTGGTACCTGATGGAGGGGGGAAACACATAATTACTCCAATGTACTGGTACCTGATGGATGGTGGAAACATGTAATTACTCCAATGTACTGGTACCTGATGGATGGGGGAAACAAGTAATTACTCCACTGTACTGCTACCTGATGGATGGGGGAAACACGTAATTACTCTAATGTACTGGTACCTGATGGATGGGGGTAACACATAATTACTCCAATGTACTGCTACCTGATGGATGGGGGAAACACGTAATTACTCCAATGTACTGCTACCTGATGGATGGGGGAAACACGTAATTACTCCAATGTACTGGTACCTGATGGATGGGGGTAAAACATAATTACTCCAATGTACTGGTACATGATGGATGGGGGAAACAGGTAATTACTCCAATGTACTGGTACCTGATGGATGGGAGAAACATGTAATTACTCCAATGTACTGCTACTTGATGGATGGGGGAAACACATAATTACTCCAAAGTACTGCTACCTGATGAATGGGGGAAACATGTAATTACTCCAATGTACTGGTACCTGATGGATTGGGGAAACATGTAATTACTCCAATGTACTGGTACCTGATGGATGGGGGAAACACGTAATTACTCCAATGTACTGTTACCTGAGGGATGGGAAAAGCACATAATTGCTCCAATGTACTGCTACCTGATTGATGGGGGAAACACATAATTACTCCAATGTACTGCTACCTGATGGATGGGGGAAACATGTAATTACTCCAATGTACTGGTACCTTATGGATGGGGGAAACACGTAATTACTCCAATGTACTGGTACCTGATGGATGGGGGAAACATGTAATTACTCCAATGCACTGGTACTTGATGGATGGGGAAACACGTAATCACTCTAATGTACTGGTACCTGATGGATGGGGGAAACATGTAATTACTCCAATGTACTGGTACCTGATGGATGGGGGAAACACATTATTACTCCAATCTACTGGTACCTGATGGATGGGGGAAACACATAATTACTCCAATGTACTGATACCTGATGGATGGGGGAAACACTTAATTACTCCAATGGACTGGTACCTGATGGATGGGAGAAACATGTAATTACTCCAATGTACTGCTACCTGATGGATGGGGGAAACATGTAATTACTCCAATTTACTGGTACCTGATGGATGGAGGAAACACGTAATTTCTCCAATGTACTGGTACCTGATGGATGGGAGAAACACTTAATTACTCCAATGTACTGGTACGTGATGGACGGGGGTAACACATAATTACTCCAATGTACTGGTACCTCATGGATGGGGGAAACATGTAATTATTCCAATCTACTGATACCTGATGGATGGGGGAAACACATAATTACTCCAATGTACTGGTACCTGATGGATGGGGGAAGCACGTAATTACTCCAATGTACTGGTACCTGATGGATGGGAGAAACATGTAATTACTCCAATGTACTGCTACCTGATGGATGGGGGAAACACGTAATTACTCCAATGTACTGGTACCTGATGGATGGGAAAAACACGTAATTACTCCATTGTATTGCTACCTGCTGGATGGGGGAAACACGTAATTACTCCAATGTACTGCTACCTGATGGATAGGGGAAACACGTAATTACTCCAATGTACTGGTACCTGATGGATGGGGTTAACACATAATTACTCCAATGTACTGGTACCTGATGTATGGGGGAAACATGTAATTACACCAATGTATTGGTACATGATGGATGGGGGAAACACATAATTACTCCAATGTACTGGTACCTGATGGATGGGGGAAACACGTAATTACTCCAATGGACTGGTACCTGATGGATGGGAGAAACATGTAATTACTCCAATGTACTGCTACCTGATGGATGGGGGAAACATGTAATTACTCCAATTTACTGGTACCTGATGGGTGGATGAAACACGTAATTCTCCAATGTACTGGTACCTGATGGATGGAAAAAACACGTAATAACTCCAATGTACCTGTACCTGATGGATGGGGGTAACACATAATTACTCCAATGTACTGGTACCTGATGGATGGGGGAAACATGTAATTATTCCAATCTACTGACACCTCATGGATGTGGGAAACACATAATTACTCCAATGTACTGGTACCTGATGGATGGGGGAAACACGTAATTACTCCATTGTACTGCTACCTGCTGGATGTGGGAAAAACGTAATTACTCCAATGTACTGCTACCTGATGGATAGGGGAAACACGTAATTACTCCTATGTACTGGTACCTGATGGATGGGGGTAACACATAATTTCTCCAATGTACTGGTACCTGACGGATGGGGGAAACACGTAATTCCTCCAATCTACTGGTACCTGATGGATGGGGGAAACACATAATTACTCCAATGTACTGGTACCTGATGAATGGGGGAAACACGTAATTATTCCAATGTACTGGTATCTGATGGATGGGGGAAACACGTAATTACTCCAATGTACTGCTACCTGATGGATGTGGGAAACACGTAATTACTCCAATGTACTGGTACCTGATGTATGGGGGTAACACATAATTACTCCAATGTACTGCTACCTGATGGATGGGGAAAACACATAATTACTCCAATGTACTGCTACCTGATGGATGGGGAAAACATGTAATTACTCTAATGTACTGCTACCTGATGGATGGGGGAAACACGTAATTACTCCAAAGTACTGGTACCTGATGGATGGGGGTAACACATAATTACTCCAATGTACTGGTACATGATGGATGGGGGAAACACGTAATTCCTCCAATCTACTGGTACCTGATGTGTGGGGGAAACACATAATTACTCCAATGTACTGGTACCTGATGGATGGAGGAAACACGTAATTACTCTAATGTACTGGTACCTGATGGATGGGGGAAACATGTTATTACTCCAATGTACTGCTACCTGATGGATGGGGGAAACAAGTAATTACTCCAATCTACTGGTACCTGATGGATGGGGGAAACACATAATTACTCCAATGTACTGGTACCTGATGAATGGGGGAAACATGTAATTACTCCAATGTACTGGTAACTGATGGATGGGGGAAACACGTAATTACTCCAATGTACTGCTCTGATGGATGGGGGAAACACGTAATTACTCCAATGTACTGGTACCTGATGGATGGGGGTAACACATAATTACTCCAATGTAGTGGTACCTGATGGATGGGGGAAACACGTAATTACTCCAATGTACTGGTACCTGATGGATGGGAGAAACATGTAATTACTCCAATGTACTGGTACCTGATGGATGGGGGAAACACGTAATTACTCCAATCTACTGGTACCTGATGGATGGGGGAAACACATAATTACTCCAATGTACTGGTACCTGATGGATGGGGGAAACACGTCATTATTCCAATCTACTGGTACCTGATGGATGGGGGAAACACATAATTAGTCCAATGTACTGGTACCTGATGGATGGAGGAAACACGTAATTTCTCCAATGTACTGGTACCTGATGGATGGGACAAACACGTAATTACTCCAATGTACTGGTACCTGATGGATGGGGGTAACACATAAATATTCCAATGTACTGGTACCTGATGGATGGGGGAAACACGTAATTATTCTAATCTACTGGTACCTGATGAATGGGGGAAACACATAATTACTCCAATGTACTGGTACCTGATGGATGGGGGAAACACGTAATAACTCCAATGTACTGGTACCTGATGGATGAGAGAAACATGTAATTACTCCAATGTACTGCTACCTGATGGATGGGGGAAACACGTAATTACTCCAATTTACTGGTACCTGATGGATGGGAGGAAACATGTAATTACTCCAATGTACTGGTACCTGATGGATGGTGGAAACACGTAATTACTCCAATGTACTGGTACCTGATGGATGGGAAAAACACGTAATTACTCCATTGTACTGCTACCTGCTGGATGGGGGTAACACGTAATTACTCCAATGTTCTGCTACCTGATGGATGGGGGAAACGTAATTACTCCAATGTACTGGTACCTGATGGATGGGGGTAACACATAATTACTCCAATGTACTGGTACCTGATGGATAGGGGAAACACGTAATTCCTCCAATCTAGTGGTACCTGATGGATGGGGGAAACACATAATTACTCCAATGTACTGGTAACTGATGGATGGGGGAAACACGTAATTACTCCAATGTTCTGCTACCTGATGGATGGGGGAAACACGTAATTACTCCAATGTACTGCTACCTGATGGATGGGGGAAACACGTAATTACTCCAATGTACTGGTACCTGATGGATGGGAGAAACATGTAATTACTCCAATGTACTGCTACCTGATGGATGGAGGAAACACGTAATTACTCCAATTTACTGGTACCTGATGGATGGAGGAACCATGTAATTTCTCCAATGTACTGGTACCTGACGGATGGGGGAAACACGTAATTACTCCAATGTACTGGTACCTGATGGATGGGAAAAACACGTAATTACTCCATTGTACTGCTACCTGCTGGATGGGGGAAACATGTAATTACTCCAATGTATTGGTACATGATGGATGGGGGAAAAACATTATTACTCCAATGTACTGTTACCTGATGGATGGGAGAACCACGTAATTACTCCAATGTACTGCTACCTGATGGAAGGGGGAAACACATAATTACTCCAATGTACTGCTACCTGATGGATAGGGAAACACATAATTACTCCAAGGTACTGCTACCTGATGGAAGGGGAAACACATAATTACTCCAATGTACTGCTATCTGATTGATTGGGGAAACACATAATTACTCCAATGTACTGCTACCTGATGGATGGGGGAAACACATAATTACTCCAATGTACTGTTACCTTATGGATGGGGAAACACGTAATTACTCCAATGTACTGGTACCTGATGGATGGGGGAAACACGTAATTACTCCAATGCATTGGTACTTGATGGATGGGGAAACACGTAATCACTCCAATGTACTGGTATCTGATGGATGGGGAAACATGTAATTACTCCAATGTACTGGTACCTGATGGATGGGGGAAACACCTAATTACTCCAATCTACTGGTACCTGATGGATGGGGGAAACACATAATTACTCCAATGTACTGGTACCTGATGGATGGGGGAAACACGTAATTACTCCAATGTACTGGTACCTGATGGATGGGAGAAACATGTAATTACTCCAATGTACTACTACCTGGTGGATGAGGGAAACATGTAATTACTCCAATTTACTGGTACCTGATGTATGGAGGAAACACGTAATTTCTCCAATGTACTGGTACCTGATGGATGGGGGAAACACGTAATTACTCCAGTGTACTGGTACCTGATGGATAGGAGTAACACATAATTACTCCAATGTACTGGTACCTGATGGATGGGGGAAATACATAATTATTCCAATCTACTGGTACCTGATGGATGGCGGAAACACATAATTACTCCAATGTACTGGTACCTGATGGATGGGAGAAACACGTAATTACTCCAATGTACTGTTACCTGATGGATGGGAGAAACATGTAATTACTCCAATGTACTGCTACCTGATGGATGGGGGAAACACGTAATTACTCCAATTTACTGGTACCTGATGGCTCTGAGGAAACATGTAATTAGTCCAATGTACTGGTACCTGATGGATGGGAAAAACACGTAATTACTCCATTGTACTGCTACCTGCTGGATGGGGGAAACACGTAATTACTCCAATGTACTGGTACCTGATGGATGGGGGAAACACATAATTACTTCAATGTACTGTTACCTGATGGATGGGAGAACCACGTACTTTCTCCAATGTACTGCTACCTGATGGATGGGGAAACACATAATTACTCCAATGTACTGCTACCTGATGGAAGGGGGAAACACATAATTACTCCAATGTACTGCTACCTGATGGATGGGGGAAACACATAATTACTCCAAAGTACTGCTACCTGATGGATGGGGGAAACACATAATTACTCCAATGTACTGGTACCTGATGGATGGGGGAAATATGTAATTACTCCAATGTACTGGTACTTGATGGATGGGGGAAACTCGTAATTACTCCAGTGTACTGGTACCAGATGGATGGGGGAAATACATAATTACTCCAATGTACTGCTACCTTATGGATGGGGAAAACACATAATTACTCCAATGTATTGGTACCTGAAGAATGGGGGAAACATGTAATTACTCCAATGTACTGGTACCTGATGGATGGGGGAAACACGTAATTACTCCAATGTACTGGTTCCTGATGGATGGGAAAAACATGTAATTACTCCAATGTACTGCTACATGATGGGTGGGGGAAACACATAATTACTGCAATGTACTAATACCTGATGGATGGGGAAACACGTAATTACTCCAATGTATTGCTACCTGCTGGATGGGGAAACACGTAATTACTCCAATATACTGCTACCTGATGGATGGGGGAAACACATAATTACTCCAATGTACTGGTACCTGATGGATGGGAGAAACACGTAATTACTCCAATGTACTGTTACCTGATGGATGGGAGAAACATGTAATTACTCCAATGTACTGCTACCTGATGGATAGGGGAAACACGTAATTACTCCAATTTACTGGTACCTGATGGCTCTGAGGAAACATGTAATTAGTCCAATGTACTGGTACCTGATGGATGGGAAAAACACGTAATTACTCCATTGTACTGCTACCTGCTGGATGGGGGAAACACGTAATTACTCCAATGTACTGGTACCTGATGGATGGGGGAAACACATAATTACTTCAATGTACTGTTACCTGATGGATGGGAGAACCACGTACTTTCTCCAATGTACTGCTACCTGATGGATGGGGAAACACATAATTACTCCAATGTACTGCTACCTGATGGAAGGGGGAAACACATAATTACTCCAATGTACTGCTACCTGATGGATGGGGGAAACACATAATTACTCCAAAGTACTGCTACCTGATGGATGGGCAAAACACATAATTACTCCAATGTACTGGTACCTGATGGATGGGGGAAATATGTAATTACTCCAATGTACTGGTACTTGATGGATGGGGGAAACTCGTAATTACTCCAGTGTACTGGTACCAGATGGATGGGGGAAATACATAATTACTCCAATGTACTGCTACCTTATGGATGGGGAAAACACATAATTACTCCAATGTATTGGTACCTGAAGAATGGGGGAAACATGTAATTACTCCAATGTACTGGTACCTGATGGATGGGGGAAACACGTAATTACTCCAATGTACTGGTTCCTGATGGATGGGAAAAACATGTAATTACTCCAATGTACTGCTACATGATGGGTGGGGGAAACACATAATTACTGCAATGTACTAATACCTGATGGATGGGGAAACACGTAATTACTCCAATGTATTGCTACCTGCTGGATGGGGAAACATGTAATTACTCCAATATACTGCTACCTGATGGATGGGGAAACACATAATTACTCCAATGTACTGCTACCTGATGGAAGGGGGAAACACATAATTACTCCAATGTACTGCTACCTGATGGATGGTGGAAACACATAATTACTCCAATGTACTGCTACCTGATGGATGGGGGAAACACGTAATTACTATAATGTACTGGTACATGACGGATGGGGGAAACACATAATGACTCCAATGTACTGGTACCTGATGGATGGGGAAGCATGTAATTATTCCAATATACTGGTACCTGATGTATGGGGGAAACATGTAATTACTCCAATGTAGTTGTACCTGATGGATGGGGGAAACATGTAATTACTCCAATGTACTGGTACCTGATGGATGGGGGAAACATGTAATTACTCCAATGTACTGTTCCTGATGGATGGGAAAAGCACATAATTGCTCCAATGTACTACTACCTGATTGATGGGGGAAACACATAATTACTCCAATGTACTGCTACCTGATGGATGGGGGAAACACGTAATTACTCCAATGTACTGGTACCTGATGGATGGGGGAAACATGTAATTACTCCAATGTACTGGTACCTGATGGATGGGGGAAACACGTAATTACTCCAATGCACTGGTACTTGATGGATGGGGAAACACGTAATTACTTCAATGTACTTGTACCTGATGGATGGGGAAAACACGTAATTACTCCAATGTACTGGTACCTGATGGATGGGGGAAACACATAATTACTCCAGTGTACCGGTATCTGATGGATGGGGGAACCACGTAATTACTCTAATGTACTGCTACCTTATGGATGGGGGAAACACGTAATTACTCCAATGTACTTGTACTTGATGGATGGGGGAAACACATAATTACTCCAATGTACTGGTACCTGATGGATGGGGGAAATACATAATTACTCCAATGTACTGCTACCTTATGGATGGGGAAAACACATAATTAATCCAATGTACTGGTACCTGAGGAATGGGGGAAACACGTAATTACTTCAATGTACTGCTACCTTATGGATGGGGGAAACACATAATTACTCCAATGTACTGGTACCTGATGGATGGGGGTAACACATAATTACTCCAATGTACTGGTACCTGAGAAATAGGGGAAACACGTAATTACTTCAATGTACTGCTACCTTATGGATGGGGGAAACACGTAATTACTTCAATGTACTGGTACCTGAGGAATGGGGGAAACACGTAATTACTTCAATGTACTGCTACCTTATGGATGGGGGAAACACGTAATTACTTCAATGTACTGGTACCTGAGGAATGGGGGAAACACGTAATTACTCCAATGTACTGCTACCTTATGGATGGGGGAAACACGTAATTACTTCAATGTACTGCTACCTGATGGATGGGGGAAACACATAATTACTCCAATGTACTGCTACCTTATGGATGGGGGAAACACGTAATTACTTCAATGTACTGCTACCTTTAGATACTTTTATTGCAAAATATAAGGGTTAATAATTACCATGGAAATGCAAGGCTAGGCTTTTTTAGGATCCTCAAAGAACAGTACCCCAGTAAGTACCTATGAACATATCAGAATATTTCAAACATGTATGAACCCCCATTCATTTCTTGCAGTGGGGCTGCTTGCTGTTTCGTAATTACAAAGGTCGGCAACACAGATTGTTAATACTATACACTTAATTAAGTGTTTTGAACTAGTCCTTTCTAAAAATAGTGTTACTAAGTTTACTTCTGACAGTATGCTTCGTATTTCTTTTCCTTAAACTGCACGTATAACTTATGACTCATACATAGTTACCCCACTCTCTGACATAAGAAGCTGTACTGCTTTAAGCACTGATAATCAATGTTTAACTAGCAGTCTGGGGGCTGGATGAGTCAGCCCAAAAGAGACAGTCCTAAGCTTCCATTGTTGCCTTGACTATCCTAGGAGGGAGGTGCTGTCAGCCAGTACTGTATTGCCTCCTGGTGTCGACCTAGAGGTGTATTACAGATAACGGGCCAGCAGTGAACATTGATCTATTAAGCATTGCTTGCACCATAGCTGGGGCCCTCACTGTGTACATATAAGTTTGGAGCCCAGAATTATATGTTGCAAGGTGTAAGTAACTACTGAGGGGTCTGGGGTTAGGAAGCAAAACACCCTTCTGGTAGGGTAGCCCACTGCTTTTTCACTCTTGATGTTATGGTGCAGATATTACAGAGGAATGAAAAGGCAGTATGGGGTGGGGGGGCTGATAATCAGCAGACAAAAGCCATAGAAGAGAAAAAAAATAATTCATAATTTCCCAACTTCAGGGGTGCTAGAAACTGCAACTAAATATTTTCATTTTGGTTATTTTTTAAACAGATTGTCTCTAAACTGCCTTAAATTTCAGGGAACTCTTCATATCTGTATTTTTGAACTCTATGCAGATTATTTTTCTTTTTTTTATCTGTTTAACTTGGTCATTGTTGTTATTGCACTAAATTTGTATTGCTGGTGTGTACTGTTATGTATATCTGTGTACTTAATTCCTTGTTCTGTCTTAAACCTGAGTTATGGTTTCATATGATTCTAAAGTCAAGTACATTAACATGTTTAACAAATATCTACTTTAATACATCAGAGTATGTTGCAAAACACAAAATATAGGTAGATGGCACATTGTGTTTTACTCAAATATTTTTTTTTCAATGCCTGTCATCTAAGCCTTTATTCTTTGTCACCAGACACACAGCAGCAGCAGTAGCTAAGCACTATAGCACATATTCTGCATCATTCATTCAGACAGTGACATATTACAGCACACAGGACATATACAAAGGCAGTATACACAAGGGTAGTATGAATTACAAATAGGTCTTGCTTCCTTGTTATATATACTAACATCCCAAATGTGAACAGATGATGTAAGACACACCCTGTTGGTTATGTGGCTGGTGACAGTTTCACTGTAGGCCCACTTTGGTGAATATGTTGATTTCCTTCACCTGGTGTGACCTCTAAAATGATTATATTTAGTAAGGTGGTGAGGAGCACCAACAACATGTCAGATATGGGGGAGACATTGATCTCAATTATACTCAATACTTTTTTTTAAATTTTTCACAACCACAAATTCACTGATATGGTTTGTCGTTGAAACAGTGATTGACAATACAACACATCTCTCCTTTCACTTGTAATACTGAAGTACAGAGACATATTTATTTTTCCTTATTGTAATAGAAATACATTTCAAGCAGGAAATCTTGAGCTAATTGATAGAACTTTTTGGTTGCTAATAGGTTTGAATATGTGTCTTTAAGTTCCTGACAGAAAGTCTAGGAAACCATCAGCCTGAGTTAATTGATGGGACTATTTGGATAAAAATAGGTTGAATTTGTGTCTTTAAGGTCCTGACAGAAAGTCTAGGAAAAAACATTATTTTGAATTCTGACAACATTTTCCTTCTTTTCAGAAAGAGAAGTTGACTTCAGCCGATACCAAAGACCAGAAGTAGGCAATTTTTAACATCAGTGCCAAGTAATGGCACTCAACTATGTTTTATTTGGCTCTCTAAAGTAAACCAGCAGATGGAAGTACTTTGAACAGTGACATTATAGCTTTGTTTTTTTGTTTTTTTACTTGCTTGACAGGATTTCTTGTAAACCTGATCAGACTTGTTGGCTACAATTAATAACTGTATTTAAAATATTCATACATAACCAAGTACCACCTTATCCACAGTAACATGCCCACACTTGAATATCTTGCAAAGTTAGAAGTCATGATTTTTAGTACTCTGTTAAAAAGAGTTCTTTATCATTACCTAAGACATTGATAGCAAATGTCCATACTTTAGGGAAGATTCCAGTAATCTGGTATGTAAAGTCAATGTTTTTCATTAAAAAACACAGCTGAATAGAATGCTGCACATCATACTCAGAAAGGTCATGACAGCCTCGTACTGAATACCGCCCAGGTCATACTAAATGCAGCTAGCAATAACTGTGCATGTAAACTAATAGTGAAATGCCAAATGCTGGCATCATAGAATGTGATTGTGTCATTTATGTATCACTGTGTGCTTGAGGTTTAAAACTGAAAAAAAAAAAAAAACATGGGAGAAGCGCATTTTATTTTTATTTATCTGGTAACTTAATATTTGTACCAATCTAGTCAAGAACTTGTGCTAGAGTTGCATCTACTCTGAATGGGAGAAACGTATTCAGAACACAAAGAAGACAAAAATTCCCATATTATTTGTTGAATATGCACCGTGAAATCTTCACCATCTGCCTTTTCTACTAGCAGCCCAGCTAGTTGGAAATTCTGTTTAAATTCTCATCCAAAGGATGGCACCTCAGGAATGTAGCATCCCTCTAGTATCATGCTAAATGCAGTGCCAGTGCAAAAACATAAACCCAGGAAAATAGATGTAAGAATAGAATACAAAGGCATCTGATCATCAGGCAGCCAAGGCAAATGTGTAGCTACTGAGGTGCTGCAACAGGACAGTGAAACATGAGGCAGTCATTGGTGAAATCTGTGGTTAACTGGAATTTGCTTATGTGCATTTTCTCGCAGTTGACACTTCTGAGTATTTTCTATGCATTTTTGTGTCATCATAAGCACACATGTGCATGGAACAGACATATAAATATGATGCTGCATTTCACCTTAGTTTTGCACACTAACTTTTCAAAATTGCTCTAATTGAGAATTTTGTGGTTCAGCAGTGCACATTTCAGATTTTATGATGGACTTTTCTGCATGCAACTAATTAATTCAGTTTTCTTCTTTTGTCTCTGTGCCTCCATTCCTAATTCAAAAGCCATCAGCAATCAAGAAAACAGTATACTGAAAACCACCAAAATTCAAAATATAAATCAGAATAAAACGTGGCTTTGGTTTCAGGGTGAACTACAAAACACTGAACCTATGAAACTAAAGTCCCTTTCGGCTCTGATATGCTAATATTAAATATTACTTTCTTTAAACTCATTGCATTTTACACTGTTTATTTTTATCACTGACTAGTGGAGAACAAGGTAATACACAAACAAAACTTAAATTGGTTTATAATATCATTGATTGTTAACTCACTCCAGTAAAGTCAACAAGAGGTTTTATTATCACATACGTATGCACAACATTTGAACTGTTTAATATTTTTCATGGGGTTTTCAATGTCATCTTCTTCCTCCATTCTATACAAAACGCCGATGCTAAAATTGACTACCTTACCCATATTACAGAGTACAGCATTTGTTTAACAACACATTCTTTCCACTCCCTACAAATGAGTTAGTTTTATTGAGAAATAGAACACTGTGACATTAGATTATGACAAGTGCATGGTTTGATTGTCTCATCCCCTTTGCATGAATTTGTCTCGCAACAATACTATATCAGAAGAAGACATTAGCAATGTGGAAAAACTATAAAAAGTGTTATGATGTTAGTCTGTGTCTGTGTTAAGAAACAGTGAGGGACAAGTTCAGATTAATAGTAACTACAAGGAAACAAAGCCTTATAATCTCTATATACTGTATGTATCTTATGTCAGTTGAAGCTTTTATCCCCCTCAAGTCTCCACTGAAAAGGTGTTTTAGAGTGCAGTCAAACTTTTCCAGTAATTAAATTTAATAAATGAATAATTACATTTATTTCTATATATTTCGATATGAACTCTTCTAGGATAAAAAGTGAACTTTTAGGCGGTATTTACATGCAACTTAATTTGAACTTCTTATGGTAACTCGGCACGTAAAAATCCACTACCAAACATTAGCGGACCGGAGTTCCACTGTGGCGACCCCTAACCGGGATAAGCCGAAAGACACAACATCTTCGTGAAGAATGCATGGTTTCACACAATGTAATGTAACTGTCCCATTCCTGTTCCCTAATTAGTAAAATTTAAAAATAAATTGCATGTTTTATACCCTCAGTCTTACTTTATAAACTAATCAGTACAATGTTTACATACCAGGGAAACTTTTGCTTCTTGTTAGTTTTATGAAACTGCACAAGTACTTGTTCAAATTTATGTATATTTCTCTTCACATTTTGTACAAATTCTGGTACCTCAACAAGTCTTTTTTTGTTTTTTTTGTATTGATTTATTTAAGCTTGTTTGCCAAGGTAATGCACTGACTGACATGGACCAATTTCAGGCAAAGTCCAGCTGATTATAATCACAACAGTACAGTACAGTACCGTACAGTAAAATCAATAGTACAGTAAGAAAAACAACAGTACAGTAATAGGCAGATGTGGAGAATGCTTGTATAAAGAAATTGTAAACAAATATACGGTGATATGTTATGTTAGGAGAGTTAACATTTGTAATTTATAATATATACATTCTAGGTTTAAACATCAAAAACAGTAGGTTAGATATTTAGGTCAGTTGAAGTGAGAGACAGCATATTTACAAGTAAGAAGAAGTGAGATTTTGTCAGTCAGACAAAATTCTTGAAGAAGGTGAGCAGAGAATACATATGAAAAATGGTGTCTATATCAGCATTTCAAAATAAATTTTCGAATGCCGATAAAAAAAAAAAAACTAAAGGGTGTAAGCAGGGTGCAAGCCCCCCGGCACCCCCCACACCCCCGCTACTTAAATATACCAACTCTGAGACCGCACTACATTGAAGTAAATGGAAATCTCCCCTTATGGAGATTTCCGTTTACCCATTCGATGTTCTGCACTTTTAGCATTCTCACGGCGACAATATCGTATTCGATAATGTCAGTGCTCGAGATGCTGATAGGAATCCGAAAAATGTAGTAGCATAGCAGGGTTATATGGTCTGTCTGAGAATACCTACTTTGGGTTTGTTGTATGAGGTGTGACCTGAATTATGATCTGAAGATGCAGCAGGAGGAAAGGCATTTTAAATAAGCGGCAAGAGATTACCAAGGTTTGGGGAGCTAGAACTGAAAATGCATGGTTAGTGCACTGACACTTTGTTATTGAGGGATGAAATATTGTGGATGTTTGATTTCAGTATTCTGAGACCATGAAGCCGAACCATTCACAATACCGAAACCCCCAATCAAGAATCACACAGTCATGAACATACATACACCATACACCACATAACACACACACCATTCCACCCACAGCACACAAACCACACAACCATACACTACATATAAGCAGGGGGGGCAAGCCCCCCTGCACCCCTCCACTTATATATACCAACTCCAAGATCGCACATAACCTAAAAAAAAAAAAAACTCACACCACAGCGTTCTCCACTCGCTCGCACACAAATACACATCACACATACACAAACACCAACAAATCCACCACTCACACTCATACTTACACCTCCCCACCCTTATCCACACATACAATGTACAAGAATACACACAAACACTCACTCACCTGCAATCTCAGGAACCATAACACTACACGCAACTTACCGGAAATGGATAAGCGTGGATTCGAGATATTCAAATTCACTCTTATGCACTTTCGGCATTCTAAATTTTCAGCTTCATGGTCTCGGAATGCTGAAATTCGGTATTTCAGCATTTTTGAGATTATGAAGTGAAACTATATATATATATATATATATATATATATATATATATATATATAAAACTATAGAATGGGATATGTCAAAAATGAAAGTGATAAACAATAGCGACCAGATATTTTGTGTTAAAAAGTGCTGTGTACTGCATATCTTATAAGTATACAAAAGAAAAATCAGTCATGTTAAGGATTCCTTCATCATTTATTTCCTGTGCGATGAGTGCTTTCATCATAAAATAGACTTCTTGAATCATATCTTTGAAAAAGGACCTTTAAATACTGCAACAAGGGGGCATAGGGAAGGCGGTCAGCCCAGAACTGGATCCAGCACTAGGTGACCTAGGTAGCTGACTAGGGCACACTGGATGGAGGCGGGCTGCTGGAAGCTGCCACAACATTTAATTTTTAGTTTGAGAACTTCTTTAAAGATGCACAATATGTATGTGCCATGACACACGCATGCACAACATCATGCAAAAATTAAACACAACTTAGTGAATGCATACTGAATGACATTCTAGTTAATTAGCTTCCTCAGGCTCAAAAGCAAATAACCTTAATCATCTACACCAACTACCAGGCTTGAGTAAATCTTGTCTTTTTTGGTTCATACATTTTGCTAAATGGAAAAAAATCTTCAAAAAAACTATAGGGATGCATTTTCAAGGAATGTGAGTTTCAGTGCATTTTCAAGGAAAGTGAACTTCAAGGGGAGAGAATCTACTTCATCAGTCTTCGTCCTTCTGTGTCGCAGAGCTGGGCTTTATTTTTTGTGTAATGTTACTTTTTGGCTGCAACATTAACAAACATGCTACCCAATTTGTATGTAGTTAACTGAGCTGATGGCAAATTGAATTCAGATATAGCTTAATTATCTACGTAATGTTTTGATTTCTACCTTAAGAAAATCTATCTAAAAAAAAATTAAATCACAGATTAAGGAGATTTTTTTTTATTCACCTCTCTTCTTCATAATCATTTTATGTTTTCTGCTTTCTAGACTCTCTTGCAAAATGGGCATTATCAAATTCCGCTTTCACTGTGATATGAGCAAACTAATTTAGTATTTAACATAGTTATTTGTATTTGCCATTTTTAATGTATGACTACTACTCAAAACTAATTTTTGGTGTTGCTGCTGTAAAGGTCAGTACATCAACAAATTGACACATAAATAGCATCTTCAGTCTTGCAGATTCCATGCATATTACAGCAATAACCCATGCCTGGGTGTGGGTAATGCTGGATTTACACACGGTTGGTGTGGTTTGGTCACGAGGGCAAAGCCCGAGTGGCCAAACAAAGACAACCGTGGGTAAATCCAGCATTACCCACACCCAGAAGTGGGTTATTGCTATTATACAATGACATTATTTAAGAAAAAAAATAATTACTTTTATTAAATAATGGCATTGTATAATGCCTCCTTGCTGCCCTTCTGCAGCTGTCTGGTATTCTGCTGCAGTTCTGATATACTGCGCATGCTTACGCAGTCCATCAGAGCTGTGGGTGGAAGCAACTGAGAAAGCAAGATCTCCATTGCTTTTTACAAACTGTCTTGCTATGTTAAAGGAGTTTAACATAGTGAGACAGCTTTAAAAAAAGCAACGGAGAATCTCCATTGCTTTTTTTAAAGCTGTCTCGCTATGTTAAACCCATTTAACATAGTGAGCCAGCTTTTAAAAAAGCAACGGAGAAAGCGAGATCTTCGTTGCTTTTTACAAAGTGTCTCGCTATGTCAAAGGAGTTTAACATAGTGAGACAGCTTTAAAAAAAGCAACAGAGAATCTTTGTTGCTTTTTTAAAGCTGTCTCGCTATGTTAAACCCATTTAACATAGCGAGACAGCTTTAAAAAAAGGAACGGAGAAAGGAAGATCTCCATTACTTTTTTTAAAGCTGTCTCACTATGTTAAACTCCTTTAACATAGCAAGACAGTGTGCAAAAAGCAACATTGATCTTGCGTTCTCCGTTGCTGTAAAAAAAGACTTATACTAATGGAAAAAGTCCGGGCGACTAGTATAAGTCTGATTTACAACATGCACGCTGACCAATCAGCATGCACGTTTTGGAATAGAAAAGCCAAAAGACACAACAATGGGGGATCATTGTATAATAGCACTTTCATGCTCAGTAAATGAATACATATATCTTTGTTATATGTATTTATAGGTAAACTAGTTTCTAAAATTAAAAGTTCCATTTAGCTTATTTATTAATGTTTGTTACATGTAATCATTCTGTCCTTGTGAACAAATCTTCATAATGTTTATTTAATTTAGTATTCTCATCCACTAAGCTCACAATTATGTTGTTCTGTAGCAATAAATAGTAGCATATGCTAAAACAATTAACAGTTGGTATGTAAGGTTAAGGCTGTAAGCTTTAGTGCTTGTGGTCCAGATTTGATTCTCTCATTCCTCATTTACTTACTGTTTGCCCATGAGCAAGTTACTTAACCAACTGTTGCTCCTGAAAAAAGACTTTGTGCCTAGTGAGCCTACCTGTTTAATAAATGGTTATTATTTATTTATTTGCATGTGTTAACCAGGATGGTCCACTGGGCTATAGTGAGACCATTTTCAGTGGAGGCCGGGGATAAAAACTCCACAATAAAATACCCACAGTACATAAAATACAATAGATCAAGAGGATCAGTATACACAGTGCAAGAGCAGACAGGCATCCATTGCTTATACCAATAGTCAGATGTATTTTCTCTCCCACTCTATAATCCAACAGTCCATTGGTTCATTTGTTAACCCAAGAGTTTGATATCCATTTTAATGATTGTTTATAGCAATATAGGATGTGATTCTAAAGCATCAGAATCAGAAACTGGTGAAGTGCCATGTTGTTTTGTTACACAGCATATACAAATACATTTTAAGGCTGTACCCTGTTAAGGCTTGTTGAGGACTATGTGGGCTGGTAATACAGAGACAGCTGAAGATGTAGGGTGTACTGAAAAGTGCCCCCTAGTTTTACTAGCAGTTACTAATCCCATCTAAATCAGGGATTCTTTGACATACTGGAATAGTTCACCTTCTCTTGCCTTGCTTAAGCTATGAAAGATATTTGCTTGCAGTAGTATGTCTGAGTAAAAAAAAGAAATGACACTGTCACGGGGGCTTTTCTTGAAAAGGGGGCATAAAGCCCATGAATGAAAGTGACTTTTAGGAAGCAGTAGGTCAAAACAGAGTTAAGGCACCAAATAGCAATTTCACTGCATGAGAAATAGGCTTTGACTCCAGTTAAGGATGCACTCTCCCATTCTAAATGCTCGCAAGACCTCTACTGGAGCTACCGTTCTTCAATATTTTATCTTAAAAAAAAACAGAAAATTCTACGTCATTAACACTACCCATTTGTTTTTCCTTGGTAAGCACAATTCTGCATTTTTAGCCAGACATAATTGATGTTTATTGTGATCAAATCAGAAATGTCTTCATAAATACGCTTTAAACATTGACACTGCTCTTAGACCCCCTCCCCCATAAAAAGTACATATTTGCTTGGCATAGATGTGTCATAACCACTGCTGTTCTGTAATATCAAATGATTCAACCTGGCAGAGTATGTGGATCCTGCGTGAAAGAGGACAGAACTTTTAAATGGAGCAATCTAGATACATAACCTACGCAGGCAATGCCATATACTGATGATATGTTGTAATCTAATATTTGTCACTTTCTAAAGCTGCATTTCTGTCAGCTATATCAGTGTTAGCATGTGGAATAAACCCAAAGAATAATGAAGTGCACCGTATTTTTTATGACTTCTCATATCAAGGGCTTTTAAAAGTTAAAAGAAATCATACAGTATTTCTGAACTAGAACTTAAAAAAGGTCTGATAAATTGCAGTGGAAGACCAATTATTATAAACTTCAAAACTTCTGTACTGCCTGCTTCTCTTTCCTTATATTTCAGCAGTGAAATGTAAGTGGATTGCTCCTTAGAAGAATTGAGAACATTTGTATGCCCTCCTTCCCCTAATGGAATCAGTTTTGATATAGCCTTTGTTCTGTCTGTTACAGGCTTCAATCTAAAGGTTCTTTGTATTAACTTTTTAAAGTTACATTACAAAGAGGTCTTAAGATTTCCCCACAGACTTTTTATTTAAGCAGAGCTTTTGATCTTAAACCTGCTGGGGCTTGGTGAAATCCTCACCAATTCTTCAACAGCCCCCCTCTCTAGTGGAATTTGAAAAGACCCACCTGAAGGACTTAACTCACAGCATTAACCATCTTTCAGAGTTCCCTATTCATGCAGACGGAGAGGGGTCTAGGGCACCTTTTGTAATTATTCTAAATAGTCTGAGGTACATGTTTGCATAAGTTTAACTCCTAAGGAAATAAAAAAAAGTAGGAGGACGCAACCTATATACCTTATTTCCTGCTATCTTTCCTTAAAGAAAAAGCAAGGAGGGGGCACCTTAATTCCGCATACTACCTAAATGCATTTTGGACAGAGGCACTGAATAAAGGAACTTTTATTACATCCATTACCCTACTGCGGTGCATAACAAATTAGATTTAAAAGGGTACATTTTCCCTTACAGCTATTCCTATCATTTTCTTTAAAATTTCAATTTAGTGCCTAGTGCTAGAATATTCCATAATGTATTATAAAACTATATAATACCAATTATGCTAACTGTGAACATTAATTCAAAAGCATTAGAGTTATATTAAGAAGTAGATCAGCCTTTGGGAAAAAGGTCAGGTTGCAGGCAGACATGAAGATGTTTGCTAATTTCAGTGACGTGAAATGAATATATTTATGGTCATAATGGTCTGCTGAAAGTATTTTGTTAAAGATTAGTAGCTCTAGTAAAGATTCAGTAAAGTAGAATCTGCAAAATACTAATTCCCAGACAAGATAAATGAGCCATAACATATGACAAAGTGAAACAGCAGTTAGGTTTCTCATCCTTTCAAGCATACTAGTGGTTTTCATCCTGATTTGTTTTTATGTCTAAATGATTTAAACAGTGCTTGTAAGGAACAACTTGACACTCATTGTTTTTGTAAGAGAATATAAGAAATAATACAGTAAGCCTCTGATGAAGAAGTTAAAAATCAGTCCAGATTTTAATACAGTCCCTCTTATTTCACCAGGATGACTTAAAGGAGCACAGAAAGTATTGTATTCCTTAAAGCAATCATCTCTGTCTGTAGTCTTTGTCCTCTGAAAGGAACATGCCAACAAATCATTCTGTGACTCCTACATACAGACATAACCACAGTCAGGTCAGGGAAAAAATAAAACATTTATTTGGGATATCAGTGACTTTAATAGTTTTTTTGTCCAACTGTTGGCACAAGATAGAAATTTAAATATAAGTTTATTCTTGACTAAACATATGCAGCATGATGAAGGGAGGAAAGTGTGTGTGTGTGTGTCTTTCGGCTTTTCCCGGTTAGGGGTCGCCACAGCGGAACTCCGGTCCGCTAAATATTGGCAGTAGAGTTTTACGTGCTGGCTTGCCGGGCCTAATGCACAACCTTCAACAAAGGAACGCCCATTCATGCATGTCGCCACAAAGAAGGCGCTCTAACTGAGAATCGAACGGTCAACGTCTAACTGTGAGGCGACAACGCTACCGCAGCATGATGAAGGAAGGAAAGTAATATAGGTAAATGCACATTAACAGAAAAGGTGTAACATTAGATGCATATAGGAAATGATTCAATTTAAACATATCAGACTGAGATCCACAGCAAATAAAAAGCATTGTGATCTCCTCGAATTTAATACTTCAACAGGGTGCCATTTTTGTCTTGCATGTCACAATGCAATGTGTTTATCTCATATAATTAGAAACTTTTTGATTACGAATATATTTTATCTCCATCACTTTTCTCTATCTCTTCCTTCCTGAGTGACTGGACTGTTAACTCTCTTTTTGTCTTTTCAGTCTGTCTTGAACCATGAATACAGGGTGGGGAATAAAGAACATGCAATCATTTAGCACAAAAGAACATGCAATCATCTAGGTCATCAGTAACTGTAATGTTTTTGCTAGTTTTTACTCATGCCCATTTATGTATACAGTTACCAAGGTATCCAGCTGTTATGACCATAGTGAGCCAGTTTGTCTGGAAATGGACAAACAACATTGTGCATTGGATAAACAGTCACTGGTAGCATTTCCTGTCCTTCTGCTGATTCCATGATCCACTCAGAATCAGCAGAAGGACAGGAAGGATTTAGCTCCATTTGGCTCTCATAGTTACTTTCCAAGGATGAGTCCAGCACTTGCAAATTCTGCAGCAATGGGACATGGGAAGGTACCTAATCAGTGGTATTATTGCTTAGCTGTAAAGGGCACTGCCATTAGTTGCCTTCCCCCCACAACACTGTTTTCGAGTGACAGTGGGAAAGCATAGTCCTCCACTGTCAATTATTTCTCCTGTGAATGTAAGTGGGTACCAAGTTTTCAAGTCTCTAGGCTGGAAAAAAGTCCTTTCCTGCCTTCTTTTATTTATAGCAAGGAAGAAAGCTGCTAGACCACTAACCTAGGCCATATCACATACAAACACCTAACCCTATTATTCCTTGCCCTGCCCATACTTGCCATCCTGAGCTATAGCACAATGTCCTTTGATGCTGCATGCACTGCTTAGTGTTCAGGGAAATTACCTCTTCTCTTTAAACCCAAAATAGTTTGCTTTATTTCCTCTCCAGTCTTGTACTGACTCAAGCAGCTTCACAGAATATTAAGCTAGCTAACAGAATTTTTTTTTGTTTTTGTTTGTTTGGGTTTTTTTTTGTTTGTTTGTTTGTTTTTTTTTGTTTGTTTGTTTGTTTTTTTTTTGTTTGTTTTTTTTTTGGGGGGTTTCAGGGTTTTCTGAACATAGTCATCATTTTTTTCTGCTGTGAAAAAATTATTGTGCTCCCATTATCAAAATCCTCAACTAACCCTGCTAGAAACTGCACTCCTCCCATGTTGTCAAAACTAACACAGCAATTAAGAGTTTTATGCAAAATGTAAGTCACCTAGATCACAAACCTAACCTTCCTGATTTTTTTCCTGCTGGTGTTCCAGTGGTTTGTGCCCTACTGCCCCTTATGAGACCACTTATTTATTTTTAAAAAATCTCTGATAGCTAGTGGTGGCAGTGGCAGTATATTCCACCCTTCATTACCGATTCTCACTAGAATGATCTTCTTTTGCAGCTTCTTTTCGTTGCTGTGCCTATGTACCACACCTGTGCAGTTCAGCGTAGGTAAGCATCGTGGTTTGCACAAAAGGTTTGGCTAAATCAAATGGTCTGCATATTTAGTTGGATAGTTTGTCAAAGCCCTAATGTGCTTCCTTGGACTAAAGCACATGTTTTTGTTAACAATAGCTCTAAATAAGAAAGCATTATTACACTTTTTTCTAAAATTGCTAAATTGGTATTACCTTATGTTGTTTCAGCTAACAGGCATAACTTGATTATTTTTTAGCAATTTCATCACACAAGTTTCGTGTTTCATCCCTATCATCCACCTTTTAACAATCTGATATTTCTCTCTCTCTCTCTTTCTCACACACACACACACACACACACACACACACACACACACACACACACACACACACACACACACACACACACACACACACACACACACACACACACAGACTACCCTTCAGGACTGATTGACTCAGTATCTGATACTTGCATTATGAAACAGTAAAATAAGACAAATACACTGAAAATTCTGCCAGATATAAAAACAAATTGCAACACTTTTGAAGATACTCTTAGTTTGGAGAGTGCTTTGTCATACTATTGCCGATGTATAATACTTTAACTTGAGACATAAAATGCATTACATGGGCCCCTCTCATACTTCTTACTCAGCACTTGTGTCAAATCTGATGCGTCCATGCAGTGACCTTGACAACAGATTATATGATGGAAGTTTGCAGTGACAGTGGTAGTTTTTGTTTGTTATTCATTTGCTGACCAGGTAAGCCTACTAGGCATATATATGTCGTCTTTCAGAGGCAGTCTGCATTTGTCATGCTAAGTGACTTCTTTATTCATGCCGTATGCAGGCAGAAATTTAAGTTATCAAACTCAGGTCTATAGGATAAAGCTTATGAGAAGTTTATAGCATTAACCTCTATATTATGTGGTTAACCTGACAGCTCTTCATCAGTTGAGACCTTATAATCCATATACTGCAAAAATGGCTCCATTGCTGATACTAAACCTACACTACATTTTCTAAATTCAGTGACAAATGTTCACATATAGACATACAACACAGTAGCACTTTATTTATGTATTCCACTTCAGAAACCCAGGTACTGTAAGTACAACAGAATGGTGTTACAGAGTTTCTTTGGGACAGAATCCTAATTGATGCAATGATCATGGCACAGGCCTACTAAAATATTTTTTCTATATGATTTTGTCCATCAGGCCTACAGACTATCAATCCTCTACCATCTACTTTTGCCCATTCGATCTGCATAGTAAGTTACCATATATTTCCCCCCCTAATATCCCAGGTGCAGCTTTAACAGCTGAGCATTGGATAGGCTGTGATCAGGGCAGCTATGAACAGTGGTTGCTTTTATCCATTTGCCACCATGCAAGTTCCTTTGACAACCTAACGTTTACAGACATCCACAGTGGTGCCCCCTTCCACATGTACTCCTCTATACCTGTCAGCTGCTGCTACTGTACAACACATGGTATGGTGGTCAAGAAGCTGTTAGCTATTCTGCTGAAGTCAGGCTGTTTACTTCCATGAAGATGAGTGAGTAGTATCTGTAAATATCTTCTGGATTTTCCAATACCTGGGTTACATCAGGTGATCTGGAACACCAACAGGGCTTTATTCATCTGCACTATGTCCTCCAAACTACAACAGCAGCCAGCGTTATATGACTACTGGGGACAGACAGAGAATGTAGTGTGACAGTGGAGGCAAAACACATCAGAAGAACTGGAGAACATAAGAAAAAACTGGGGAACATTAGACTAAGCTAGCAGACTGGTATGTTGTACACCTCAAAATGACTGTCTTTTAAGAAATTTGTGACTATGGTAGCAGGTCCTTCTTCTTTATTCCTTGTACAACTTGATTGACTTATCCAGCTGCATACTGGTATATTTATATGTATTTGATTACTGATTTTATTAGCTGAGTTTCTAGCAAGAGCTTCATTTGCAGCTGTTGAAAATATTATTTCACTCATGGCTACACATGAAAGAAATTAATTTTCATTCACAATCTAACAGAACAATTTCCAGTCATTTTTATGAAGCAACATATTTTCTCAGTTTCTTATTGAGTAGAGTTACCATCCATCTGGAACTTTTTTTTTTTTTTTTAGGAGACTGCCATATCTGTGTCTCTCCATTAGGTCACACAGTAACCTTTGCATTACCAACTGTTGAAATTCTACCCTTTTACCATCTGTGCAAATTGACTGACATTTAATGGCCACGCTGCAGGCACAGTAGCCAGTAAACCCAGGTGGGTGTCCCAACAGAATAATTACTGACTGTGTGACCCTCAGTAAATCACTTATCTCAGCATTTCTGTCTAAATACAGCTAAAATGAAAAAAAAAAGCTAGACTCCACTGTAAATGAGTTACTGGACCTTTGCTAGGTCACAGAGAACAAAGACGTAAAGCTGAGATGAAGAGATGTAGTTTATGGCACATTGTCCATCCTTGTAGAGTCCTAATTTCATTTTTGTTGCAACTTTAGCTCAGAAAAAACAGATGTACTACTGCTTACTGGAAAGGTTTTATATATATATATATATATATATATATATATATATATATATATATGAAAATGTATATCTTTCATACCCTATATGACTACCTTCTTTAAAGGAGTACTTGACAGACCTCTTAATTCCTTTTAAACTAATACTTACAGAAAATATTAGAAGCAGAAGATTGTATTTAGAGTGGCCTGAAGATTTCATTATATTACAAATACATTAAATGTGCTTTGCGTGCCATATCTTATTTTGTTTGCTTCTTAACTGGGTAAAGGCACTAGGCACAAGCCTCTTTTCAAAACAGCCAAAGAGCACTGTCTGGTTTAGTGATTTGCCCACAGTGACATCGTAGGCAAAAGCAGGCACAGGGAATCAAATGTAATTCAAGGGCACTATCAGCTCATACTTGTAATCTCCTCTACAAAACTATCAGATGTTTACATTACTTTGTGAATAAATACCAGTACAATACATCACACACAGTCCTAACCGAAAAAAAAAATCACAAAAATATCCTACAAAGAAGGTTTCTGACCTGCCATCATGAGGAAAACTTATTTTTTTTGGAAGCATAATTAAAATAAAACAGAGGATTATTTTTATAAAATCCACTTAACCCAGAGGATTGTTAAATAAACAAACCCTGTAGTATAAAGGTTATAATATGATATTAACTTAGTTTGCATATGATTATAACTAACATTGCTATTTCCTTGTATTTTTTATTTTATTTTAAGTTTGATGATTTCACAAAACTTCAGAATTATACAAATAATTAACTTTAAAAGTATGACTCCTTATAACATATCAGTCCAGTAAATAATGTAGCTTCCTTATTCATATGTGTGTTTTCTTTGCATTACAGCTGTAACTACATACACATGCCCACTCATTTATTTTTAATATCTACTATGTTTAATTTAGGGTCCTAAGGAGTCATAGCATAACCCAGCAAATAATCGACATAAGGTAGGGAAAAATCCTAAATGGAATGTCAATCCATTACAGAACACATAGTCATATGTTTACTGCATGTACTGAACAAATATCTAGGGACAATTTAAACTCACTAGAATTCTGGATGCATTGTTGCAAGGAAAATTTTAGAATTGCCAAAACTTATATCCCTCCCCACCTCAATATGGATATGGGGCTCATTTATGCTTGCATGTCCAGTACTAAACCCAAGTAAGGATGACATCTAAGTGTAGTGCAACATTGTCTTGAATTAGGAATTAAGGGCTATTACTAGAATACACTTCTGATATGTCTTGTTGCAATTAATAATTTGTCTCTACTGCCTTTTTTTGTTTTGTTTTGTTTTATTCTTTAGCAATATTGCCATTAGAATGATTGTTTTCTTATATATATTATGTATCAAAGTCAAGAAATTGGGGAGCAGGATCAAAGATTAATGTCTGTGACATCATATGGTCACAGAGTGTGACACAATATTCCAAACCAAAATGCAGAGTGGCCACAAAGGGAGAATCTTTACTGCAAATAATAGTGTTATTGGAGCTATTTACAGTATTAAGGGGGCATAGCTCCCTACATAAGCAGACACCAGAGAAAACACCTTTTAAGCTTACAGTTTGGAAACTGGAGCTCACATGGGAGGTGCAGCCTACAGTGGGATAGGACCAATAGATTATATTGTATATGAAGGTGTGGGTACACATCATGAAGGTACATTACAGACCAACCTTTCAAATGGGCATGTGTGGAAGATGCTTAGGCTTAATAAGAAAATGGCAGTCGCGCAGCATGCAGATGATGGTTTCCAAGCCTGACTAGGTCGACTCTTACCTCTAAGAATGAATGGTTTATAAGGCTCACTTGAGGGGGAATGAATAAGTCCATATAGCAGCTGTGAGAGCAGTGTGTGACAGTCAGTGTAGAGAGCTAGAGAAAAAAGAAAAGAAACAAAGTGTGGTGTCCACGTTTCAATGTTGTTCTTTCTTTCTTAAAACATTATTCATATACAGCATAATATATGTTCAAAGGCATCATAGCTTCTTTCTTTCTTAAAACATTATTCATACAGCATAATATATGTTCAAAGGCATCATAGCAACATGGATTACATCCTCAGAATTTGGGATTTAATAAACTGCTAGTTCTTACAAACACTGTGTGGAGAAGAAAAACATTATACATCTCTTTATTTTTGAGTTTACTTTTAATATCTGAATCTCTAGCTTTCAGTCTAACACATTAATGAGTTTGCTATACTGCATTTTTATCTAGTACTTTTGTTTGCTTAGGTACTTCCTTTAATACTGCTCATTAAGCTGGCAATATTCTCTACTTGTTCATGCCATAAGTATAGCATTCCTTAGAACGCATAATTGTCAGTTTAGATTTCTTTCACCATATTGTCTTACACTATTCTATTAGAGTGCAACAGCTTCTGAAAACATTTCCATTTAAGCAAGGTTTTACTTGATTAATTTTAACTCCCGGTAATGTCCCTGCATGATGCAGTTATTAATTGCAGGCAACTTTATCAATTTTTACTATTTGGTAACTGCCACATGTAAGATTTGTATCAGTCTGTATGCTGTTTTTGGAAAGATGTTTTATCAAAGAAAATGTAAAATTACTTTGTTGCAAAGTGCCTGTGCTCATGAGTTACATCATTACAGTTTACAGAGCAGAATGAAGGAGCCACACTGCAATACATTAAAAATAGGCAGGGGGCAGTAATGCCATTCACAGATCACAGAAATTGTAGCATTAACTTGCCTTCACACTACACAGCTGCTTGTGAATCAGGATATATTCTGTGAGCATATTACATCTGGCTTTTTAAAAAGCACCATCTTATCTTCTTATTACTAAAATTGAAAACAAAAGTCTTTATCCACAAGTACTGTTGTACCAAATGACCAGCAGTTAACAATTCTGGCTTGAGCTAATTCTATACAATAAGATATCTGTAATCACTTGTAAATTATAGCAGTGTTGTATAGTAAGCTAGACCATCTTTAGGCAGAAATTTGTCCTAAATGGTGAACTTATACTCTAACTAGATGAACATGTAATCAAATGTGTTTTTTTCCCTTGTGGGTTGACAGGTGTTGTCTTTTTCAAAGTAGTTTATGATGTAGTGTTCATGTTAAATGTGTTTCTACCATTGTCTTTTAATGTATTTCTGTGCAGCCCTTGGTAATAGTTTCCCCATAATATTTCATACACATGAATGGGCAAGGAGAACTTGAATGTCTTGCACGTCAACATTGCACACATCACAGGTCATGGTGTTCAGGCCATCACATTCTTCTGGACATAATATAAAGTCCAAAACTCAGAAACAAAATGGCACCATCTTGATAGGATTAAAACTGCATTGTGACAACTTGTAAAATAAGGATGTGGAAAAGTTTCTTTTAGGAACTGGTTAGAATTACTCAAAGGAAAATGAAAGTAAAAGAAATGCAGCAGTCGTGTTAAGGAATTCGATTACATGTTGTTATACATGATCATTGTGAAGGTTTATTTCTCAGTTCCTGCTTCTTGACTAGTGAAAATTAACACAATCTACAGCAGATAATATAACCAAAAGTGACTGGAAATCCTTCTTAAAAACGTACCTGACAACAATAGCAACAGTTTACCATTAAACATACAACATACATTTTTAATGTAGTTTAATTTATTTATTCTCTGCTTCTCATGCTAGCCCCACTAACCTAGTGGCCTTTTTTCAGGGAGAACCAAGGTAATATTTATACTATTAGGGGAAATTTGGCCAGGGCATCAGGAAAGTCCTGCTACTCTTTTTGATAGGTGCTATGAGATCTTTTACATCCACCTGAGCTACACCTAACTCAAGCAGACGGAACCTTGGTTTAACATCTCATCCAAAGGATGACACACTCAGGAATGCAACTTTCTCCTCATAATGCATGGCAGTGTCAGCAATTCAACTACCTGGAGTAGGAATAGAGCCCACGTCCTTTGAGTCTTCCAGCACCAAAGGCAAGTATACTATTTGTTGCACCTCTGACTCTGTTAGCAGTTCATAAAGAATTCTCGAGCTGAATATGCTATACTGGCTCCAAGGTGAAATACATATAGCTAAGTAAGTGCAGTGATCTTATTACAATGCAAGTGTTAGACTACCAAAAGGACAGTACAATATGCAATATCATAACCATATTCACAACCTTAATCTAGTTAACTATAACTTAATTTGCATTTTAGAAAAGCACTTGGTACCTAGACTTTATTATTATTCTAAACTTACAACTATGACCTCTCTAGGATAACTTTCATTATCCCAGCTGAATATGAGTTCACATTATTTGTTACTACACAGTGTAAATTAACAATGGTTCATAGCATTTGTGCTCAGTATATAACCTCTTTGTGAAGACAGTGTTCCATGGTAAAATGGTTCCTCTTGTACTTTGTTCAGTGTACATTCTCTGAAGCGTCACTTAGATGACACTAACCAAATAAAGCTTTAACTACATGAAACTCAATATTTTGGAAGGGTCCCCTACATCCTGCCTGTGATCATTTCACCCACACTCCCCTTATATATATATATATATATATATATATATATATATATATATATATATATATAACAATAATGTAATGGTCATAGAATCGTTAAAACAATAGAAAAGCTAGAAGAAATGGAATCACTAAAACCATGCAAATAGAAATGACACCAGCAGTTCATAGTCAGCACCAAGCATGCAGTGCTCAGTGTCACAAAGTAGGCAAATGGAAACAAGGATTCAGCCCTGGACTACAACAAGAAGATCATTAACAGCTCACAGCCTAATTCTTCTGTGCTGACTGCTATTATATTGGTATAGTAGTGATTTCCAATGGATAACAGCAATCAAGGTAGTTAAACATGGAAAGTGTGATGCACATCCCATTTACGCCATGCAGTCCCGCTCAGGATTGTCGACAGTACAAGTACTTAGAGAAATCTCTTCAACTAAATAATTGTATTTCTAAAAACAAAATAAATCTAGTTCCAAATCCACCTTCTTCAAAAAAGAAACTGACTCCACATCACTTATTTTATAGGTTTGCCTGGGATAAGTTCTTTCATCCGTGTAAACTTCTTCAGATCCAATGTTTATATTTCTCCTGATGAATACTCCCTGTATACAGCCAGGTTGGTTTGTAGAGACTGAAGCCATACTCATGGGTGACCTTTGAATGTTTTTGCTCTAAACAAAGTGAAAAGCAACAAGTTGCAGTGTTATGGATATTAGTCTTGTTTTTTTTTAACAATATATTTCTTAAGCATGGTAGAACAATCCACTTACACTATACTAACAATATCAGAACAAGAGCAAAACATAGCATGTCTACAACTCCAGGAGGTTTAACTTTATTGAGCCAAATACACCAGCATAAATTGTTTAGCTATACTTTACAAACACAAAGCTTAAGACCAAGCCTGATATCCATAAACATTAAAGTGCCTGAAAAATATACCAAGTAACATCCAAATCAAAGGGTAGAGAGGTCACACAGTCAAGACATCCAGTAAAAACTGCAAGAAAGACAAAATAAGCTACAATCTTCACTGTGTAATACCTTAAACCTCCAGTGGTGAAGGCCCATGGGATATATCCAAATAACACCTTAAGGACATACCAGTGCTTCAGCTACATGGTTTCTGAATGCCCATGACTTTTCACTTTTTAAGTCTTTACTTTTTGAATTTAGGCCAGTAAAGCCATACCACACTAGCTATAGATATGCCATGATTTGGCCTATTTCTTAGCTTGTCAGTACAGCAAAAGTGGATTGTTTGGCTATACCTAGGAAGCAGAGAGCTATAGTATGGCTTTGCCGCCTACATTACTGGTGCAAGGGGTAGGGCAACCTGCACCTACAAAAAACTATTTTAAAAAAGAACATTGATTTGAACTGCAGCTGTCCTGTGTTTTCTTTTCTGGTTTTTTTTTTTTTTGTTTGTTTTTTTTTTTTTTTGGGGGGGGTGTTCTGGCTGTCACAATTATAAGTCTTACAGTTACAGTAAGGCACCCTTAATCTTATGTAGCAGCAAGAAAATGTATCACTCACTACTAATGCAACGGCTAGTAAAGAAAAACTATATAGAAAAATCAAGCCGTAGCTCCACAGCTGTTATAAAATCTTTACAGTAAGCTTTTAATATGTAAACTTTTCGGTCCAAATATATAAAGAAATTCACCAAAAATCCAGTTTCTAAAGACCATTCGGTCCTATTTATTAAAATATATAATTAAAACTCAGCTTTTCAGCACATGTAGAATTAATTCAGGTCAAAAAGTCTCGCCAAAAAAATATATTGAATTCACAAATAAAAAAGTGCTTAGTTGTTGCTAGTTCTTCATAGATGTCAGCGATGGTAGCTATTTAATAATTCAAGCAAAATTGCAACATCCACAGATCAACGCTTAGAAAGTAGTTTAAATTCACAAGGTGCAAAATGCTCAGTTATTTCTGATACTACGTGAATATCAGTAATGGTAGCTGCTGGCAATATAAACAAAATTGCGATGTCCATAAATATGCACAATGGAAATATCTTACTTCACATGGTTCCTGTGGATCAAACACTGAGACATATTGAATACCCGAAATCCTCACAACTCCTGAGGCTGGATACAACTAAATGCTTTACCTCAATGAATGTAAATGTTCCTTTGAGAAATACTAGCTGCCTTATGCAATGATAACAAAGTAGCTTGATTAATACTGTCGCCACAAACTCTTCGTTAGTTGTCGGTCTTTGATAGCCTATGCCAGCAAGGCTAACAAAATTCTGGAAGCTTAAACACAAATAAATGCTTTGTCTCCTTGTATATAAAATGTAGTTGTAATTGATTCGGTTGTCTAGCAGTCCCAAATAACACGATTCCTTGAATATAAAATGTAGTTATAGTTGATTCAGTTGTCTAGCAGTCCCAAATAACACGATAAGTGCTTTCGGTATCACCTTCTTCAGATCATATGAAACAGGGACTTCATCTTTTCTTTTTAATACAAGTTTCAACCAATACACTTCTAGATGCTGTATGGCGCCTTTTGTTTAAAAAGCATTGCAGACAATGAACTCCTTACTAATGTAACACACCTTCTCTTCAGATGAAACTCTATATCCAGATTTTCAGTAGACTTAAAGATAGCAGCCAGTAACTTTGTTAAGATGAAACACACCTCCTCTTTACGTAATACTAGGTCTCCTAGAATTCAAAATAGGCTTTAAAGGTATAACAGCATTTAAGCCCAGTGGGCAATCTGCTCTCAAATTGATAATCCATGTTGCTTTACATAATTCAGTATTGTTAATAATATCTCCTCGCTTAATCTTATTGTGTATTTGTTCAATAGCTTTAAAATGAAAGCTATGTTTCGGAAAGTTTTTGATATGAACTGCCAACGCATTATGTATCTCTGCTTTCCGTATATCATTCAAATGCCGTAAAATCCTTTTTTTAAAAACCTGGTTCCAACATGGGAGACTAATGTTAACATTCAGTACAGACAATAAACAGATTAAGGAAGTAATCTCAAGATTTTGGCCGATTCTAACACAAGACCACAATCTTTGTAAAATAGTGGGAAATATACCATGTTATGGCTATAAAAATAAAAAGAATATTAAGAGATTCCTATGTACTAAGGATGGCTTTGGAAAACAACCATTACTGGGAAGAAGCGGGACTTTCCCATGTGGGAACTGTATGGCATGTGGGCATATAGACAGAAGTAACACCTTTATACATCCAAATACTCACAAAGAATTCTCTTTCAAATGCAAAGTGACCTGTACATCTAAAAATATAGTCTCACTGGCAACCAGTAAAGATTGTACTTCCTTTTATGTTGGCAAAACTAACCAGGTTTTCAAAAAAAGGATTTTACCGCATTTGAATGATATACGGAAAGCAGCGATGCATAATGCTTTGGCAGTTCATATCAAAAACTTTCTGAAACATAGCTTTCATTTTAAAGCTATTGAACAAATATACAATAAGATTAAGCGAGGAGAAATTATTAACAATACTGAATTATGTGAAGCAAGATGGATTATCAATTTGAGAGTGGATTGTCAACCGGGCTTAAATGCTGTTATACCTTTAAAACCTATTTTGAATACTAGGAGACCTAGTATTACGTAAAGAGGAGGTGTGTTTCATCTTAACAAAGTTATTAGCTGCTATCTTTAAGTCTACTGAAAATCTGGAGATAGAGTTTCATCTGAAGAGAAGGTGTGCTGCATTAGTAAGGAGTTCATTGACTGCAATGCTTTTTAAACAAAAGGTGCCATACAGCATCTAGAAGTTTATTGGTTGAAAAATGTATTAAAAAGAAAAGATGAAGTCTCTGTTTCATATGATCTGAAGAAGGTGATACCGAAAGCGCTTATCGTGTTATTTGGGACTGCTAGACAACTGAATCAACTATAACTACATTTTATATTCAAGGAATCATGTTATTTGGGACTGCTAGACGACTGAATCAATTACAACTACATTTTATATACAAGGAGACAAGGCATTTAGTTCTGTTTAAGCTTCCAGAATTTTGTTAGCCTTGCCAGCATAGGCTATCAAAGACCGACAACTAACGAAGAGTTTGTGGCGACAGTATTAATCAAGCTACTTTGTTATCATTGCATAAGGCAGCTAATATTTCTCAAAGGAACATTTACATTCATTGAGGTAAAGCATTCAGTTGTATCTAGCCTCAGGAGTTGTGAGGATTTCAGGTATTCGATATGTCTCAGTGTTTGATCCACAGGAACCACGTGAAGTAAGATATTTCCATTGTGCATATTTATGGACATCGCAATTTTGTTTATATTGCCAGCAGCTACCATTACTGATATTCACGTAGTATCAGAAATAACTGAGCATTTTGCACCTTGTGAATTCAAACTGCTTTCTAAGCGTTGATCTGTGGATGTTGCAGTTTTGCTTGAATTATTAAATAGCTACCATCGCTGACATCTATGAAGAACTAGCAACAACTAAGCACTTTTTTATTTGTGAATTCAATATATTTTTTTGGCGAGAATTTTTGACCTGAATTAATTCTACATGTGCTGAAAAGCTGAGTTTTAATTATATATTTTAATACATAGGACCGAATGGTCTTTAGAAATTGGATTTTTGGTGAATTTCTTTATATATTTGGACTGAAAGGTTTACATATTAAAAGCTTACTGTAAAGATTTTATAACAGCTGTGGAGCTACGGCTTGATTTTTCTATATAGTTTTTCTTTAATAGCCATCGCATTAGTAGTGAGTGATAAATTTTCTTGCTGTTTAATTTATTTTGGTACTGCCTCACTACACATGGCTGATAAAAATAATGCTGAAGATGTACGTGTGTGCCAGAAAACACGTAGCACGTTTGATTTTATGACAACTAATACAGGGATATCATCGGCAGAAGGTGCTGCCAATCCCTTATTACATCTGAATTTTGAGAATTTAGCGGATGCACCATTTATGGAAGTAACGGATTATGGTAATTTTGAACATATTCTGGGAGAAGTAGAAGCAGCTGCCTACCACCTCAAAAGGCTGACATGACAACGCTTCCATATGGAAGTGAGTATGCACAATCAAGTGATACCAAGAGGGGTGAGAATAAAGTGTATGCCGAGCTATGGGAACCAATTCCCAGAGTTGTTAGCAAAATGGCAAGCTATTAATTTAGAAACAAGCTTTCGCTATATGCAACTACTAATTGATTTCTTTAAACCAGAGGAAATGAAAATTAGTGACTTTATAAAAGAGAAACAAATGGAGCTTGAAAAATTTGATCTTACTGACTTCCAGCTGAATAAATTGGAAACATTACAGTTCAACCTGAATACATATGAAACAAGGTTGAAAGAACAAAAAATTAAGAAATTATCAAGAGATATTATGGATTTTAAGAATGGAAGAATTTTTGAATGGCTGAGAGAAGAAAGGAGAACCAAAACAACTAATTTGGGAAATTTTAGTAAAAGAAATATACCATCAAATAGTACATCAACCGCATATACCAGAACAAATGCCGAAAATAGAACATTAATGAATGAACAATTAGATTGTGTTAGAACAGAACCTATATCAATTTTGTATGGGAATGATACCATCCCTGTGGAATTGGGCACGAAACCTGGGGATATAGGTACTTTACCTAAGAAAGGTGTGGTTCAAATCCCACTTACACAGCACTTGCCGGTTTTCCTAAAACAGAGCCAACACAGGAACCCTCGGGCTGCGAGTCAGGACAGGAAAAGAAAAAAAGACGAGTTGAATGAGAATTCTTTGGTAGTCATTCTATCAAATCATAAATCTAAAGCAATTATATAAGTCAGCACTAAAAATTAAAAGCACTACACCCTAACTCCCCACTGGCCCTTGTTTTCAATTATTAAGGAATTCCCAATATTATTCTAGCATGTCCAAAGGTCAGTTGTCAATCTCCTCTTCGGTCCAGCTGGTGAATCTGGGAATCTTGAGGCAATGTTATAACTGCCTCATGTACACAGACAACCCTCTCCTCCTCCCACTTAACACAAATACTTGCAAGAGATGCAGCTATTTAGCCAAACTGGAGGCTGAGCTCTCTCAACTCAGGACTGGCAAGACCAGACAGGAGGAGAAGGCAACTACACACACCACAAAACCAGCCTCACATAATGCTACCACACCACTGAATCAAACACATGAACACACAAAGACATACTTGGAGGCTCTGAGTAAAAATTTACTTAAACAGCAGAGGCCTCCAAAGCAGACACCCAAACAACTGCTACCTCAAGACACCCCACAAGCAACACATAAACCACAAAATCAGTGTGCAAAGCAGTCACAGCCCTTAAGGCCAAATACAACACCAAACATACTTGTCATAGGTGACTCCATAGTCAGACACACTGACGTCCCACTCACCAGGCTGAACAAGGAGAGGGTCACAGTAAGCTGCCTATCAGGGGCTAGAATCCGCCACATAACACAAGCACTCGGGTCACTCCACGGCAAGTACAAATATGACACAGTCATTGTCCATGCTGGTGTGAATGACCTGAGACGTACCTCCCTGGACTACATGAAAAGAGACATAGAGGAGCTCTCTGATTATGTAGCCCAGGCAGGTATGACCCTGACCCTGAGCAGTATCCTTCCTTCAACAAGAATGATGCCACAATATAGAGGCAAGATGATCAGCTTTAAAAATTGGCTTAATGTCTGGTGTCATTCTAAGGGGATCCAGTGTCTGTCTGCCTGGGATGACATGCTTGACAGGCCACGCTGCTTCACAAGGGATGGCTTGCACCTGTCACCCCTGGGATTCCGGATATTGGCTAAGGCTCTTGCCACCCCCATAGTGCCTTTTTTAGGCAAGGCTCAAATTCTAAACCTACCACCCTAGAAAACAAAAATGGGAAGAAACTGAGGGTAATGCTGCTCAATGCCAGAAGTCTAAATCTCAAAATGCATGCACTTGAGGCCCTTCTCAGTATGGAGAACATCGATGGCTGTGCTGTAACTGAAACCTGGTTCAAGGCTCCTGAGAGCACCCCGGCACTATTAGGTTTTACCTCATATCATGTGTTCCGGCCCCAAAACCTGGACCACACCACAAAAGGAGGGGGTGTATCCATATTCATAAAGGATACCCAAACCTCCAGGTTGGTGGCAACGCATGAAGCTTCGGAAACCATCCAGGTGCAACTAACCATAGGCAAAACTGCTCTACAAATTGTAGCATGCTACAGGCCACCCTCTCAAACTCAGGAACCCCACACAGCCTTCCTGAAGACACTGGAGGGTATAAATGTATCTCCAAACACCATCATATTGGGTGACTTCAACTACCCGAATATAGACTGGGAACATTACTCAAGCCCTAACTTTCTAGCCCAACGGTTCCTGGAGTTCATAAATTCAAATGCCATGGAACAGCTAGTCACTGTTCCCATGAGAGGAGAAAATATACTAGATCTCATTATCACAAACATGGGGACAAAATGCTCCACACGAAGTATATCCTCATTGGTGAGATCTGATCATAAACTAATCTCACTGGTAATCCACATCCCGCCCCCACCCCAAACAAAAAAGAACACAGTGAAGAACTTCTCTAAAGCAAACTTCACACTACTCAAGACTGGTGTGGTATCCTTCAAGGCCCCTGAGCCAGTGGAAACCACAACCCAAGCTGCGGAAGCCCTTACAAATGGCTTCTATGAACACCTCCAGGACTGCATGGATCAGGCAATTCCAAATAAAACCAAGACTCTTTCCACAAAGGGCAAACGTCCAGTCTGGTGGACCTCAGCCATTAACAAACTTTACAATAAGAGGAGAAAGCTATTACATGATAGAACAAAATCCATAAAAGGGAAGTCACCCCTGATCATTATTAGTAAAAAAATACGAGCACTCATAAAATCAACTAAGGCCAATTTTCAGAGAAAAATTGCCATGGATTCAAAGGACAATCATAAGGCCTTTTTCAGCTATGTTAGGAACCTGGGTGGAAACTCCCAGATATGCTCAGAATTAGTCCAAAATGATACAAAAATCACTGAACCCACAGACATTGCCAACATACTGGCAGACAGGTTCAGTGCAAACTTCACCCCCCCCCCCTAAAGGAGAGATAACTATCCCAGCGGAGTGTAGCCTCCCAGACATCTCAAATGCGCAGGTGAAAGCTGCTCTCTCTAAAGCTAAAAACACAGCATCAATGGGACCGGATGGTGTCCCCGGCTGTGTGCTACATGAGCTAAATGAGGAATTAAACCCGCACATAAGGCAGCTGTTTAATCTCAGCCTTACCACAGGATACGTGCCCAAGGAGTGGCGTACGGCAACTGTGGTCCCACTCCACAAAGGCGGTGCCTCTACGGACCCTGGTAATTACCGCCCCATAAGCTTAACAAGTCTAGTCTGCAAAGCTATGGAGAGGATCATAATGGAGCTCATAAACAAAGATATAGGGGACTTGCAGATATTGGACCTGACCCAGTTTGGCTTCGTCAAGGGCAGATCATGCCTTTTGAACTTGGTCAACTTCTTCGAAACAGTCACCAAGGCCATTGATGAGGGAAAGGCAGTCCATACAGCCTACCTTGACCTTGCAAAGGCTTTCGACACAATACCCCACTTGGGTATTGTAGAAAAACTTACCAGCTTAAATGTAAACCCATATGTCACAAGATGGGTTGCAAACTGGCTTAAGGACAGAACCCACAGGGTTAGAGTTGCTGGCACTATGTCAGACTCCAAGCCGGTCACAAGTGGTGTCCCACAAGGCTCAGTCCTTGGCCCCCTATTGTTCGGCATCTACTTCTCAGAAGTACAGGCCAACATGGTAGGACTTTGGCTGACAAAGTTTGCAGACGACTGCAAACTGGGCGCCATAGTGGAAAGTGCATCGGACACGGATATGCTTCAGAAGGGACTCACAGAAACAGATAGCTGGTGCCAGAGCCATGGCCTGAAGTTAAACGCCAAAAAATGTATAGTCATACCCTTCGGGAAAAACAAGGTAACCCCAAGCTACCATATAGGTGGCAATCCACTAAGCACAGAAGAGGTTATCAGGGACCTGGGGACCCAGGTCGACAGTGGACTTTCTTTTGACACTCACGTTGCTAAAGTGGTTAGAAAAACCTTCTACATTGCCCACCTGATCATGAAGGGATTCACATCCAGATCTAGTGAGGTCATTGTTCCTCTGTACTCTTCACTTATCAGACCAATGATCGAGTACAATGCCCCATTCGGGATGTATCTCACCCGACATCTGCAGCAATTGGAGAGACCCCAAAAGTTCCTCACCAAAAGGATAAAGGGACTCCAAAATCTGTCATATGCTGCCAGATTGAAGAAACTCCAGCTCTATTCAGTCACATACTGTCTGCTCAGAGGTGACATGTGCCTGACATACAAGGCCATGTCCAACCCGGAATTAATGGACATGCTCCACCTCAAAAAATCCAAATCCACCAAAACCACTAGAGCAAGCAACTTAAACCTTAGCACGGATATAAATAGGACGTGCTGGAGGGATAGATTTATCACTCAGAGACTCCCTATGCTGTGGAATAAAATCCCGGTCCATGTGAGGCAGAGCACCTCGCTGGCTCTGTTCAAGAGAAATCTTGACCTGTGGATGGGAGATCGTAGGTTTACCCCGGGAATCATCTCTGTGTCACTGCTGGACAGAGGCACAACAAACTAATGGGCACAGTATTTTTTCATATAAGGGGTGGCGTAAGCCACAAAACTTTGGGCTAGGCTTATAAATGCCTTAGGGCAGATAGCCTAGTATAAACCTATGAACCTATGAACCTATAACTTGACCAAAGAAGAATTAAGCATTCTAGAAAAAAGTCTGAATTTTATACCATCTTTCAAATTAGACCTCAGTGAATTTGTTCTGGATCTAAAATGTTTTGCACGTAGTGTATCTTTAAAAAATATTTTTGGAAATGCGAAACAGGACCATAAGTCAATAAAAAAACCTAGTTCGTTTGTCCCGACTAATCATCCAGCACTTGATTTATTTGTTCAGATGTATAGTGATGAAGTAGAGAAGATAAGAGAAGGCAAGGATACTAAGCACTATCATAACATCTCCCCACAAGAAAGAAAAGCCATTTTTGATCTGCAGCATAATGATGACATAGTGATGAAACCAGCTGACAAAGGAGGGAGTATAGTAATACTTGCCTCAGATAAATACAAAATTGGAATGGAAGCTATGCTAGGAGATCAGATGACATATATGCATGTTAGTTCTCAGAAGCTTGATGCGCATATCAAAAAAGTCCAAGACCAATTGTACTACATGCTACTAGAAGGCAGCACAGACACTGAGCAATATGATTTTTTTAAGAATGAACATCCCACTATTCCCTCTATTAGTGGATTACTGAAAATACATAAGAACATCAGTAATCCTCCATCTCGTCTAACAGTAGCCGGTCAGGGATGGGTTACAGAGACTATGTCTCTTTTTATTGAGAAAGAATTGAAAATAATTTTATTAGCCTCTGTACCCACTGTATTGTGAGATTCAGATGATTTTTCTGAGAAAATTGAATGTAGCCATGCAGACAATTTCTGACAAGAGCAATTTATTATTGACAACAATGGATGTTACAAGCTTGTTTACTTCCATACCAAATGTACATGGATTGGAAACAGTAAGAAAGGTTATTGGAGCAACTAATGATTATAAGAAAGCAAATTTAATCTGGTCTTTATTGGAAATGGTGTTAGAAACCAGTTTTTTCACATATGGATAAGACATTTACTGGCAGCGATGGGGGGTGGCCATAGGCACCCCCTGCGCCAACAGTTATGCTAATATTCTTCTATCTGACTGGGAGAGACATTTCGTTCTTAGCTCCATTAATCCACGGCTTCAATGTGTAAAGTTTTTTGGTCATTTTGTAGATGATTTGTTTTTATTATGGGAAGGTACAGAGATACAATTTGAACAATTTGTGCATTACTTAAATGAAACTACCACATTTTTGAAGTTAACCAGTGAGCAATCACAGCATCAAATTAGTTTTCTTGATATTTGTTTAAGAAAAAATGAAGCAGGTGACCTAGAAACATCTTTGTTCAGGAAGACCACTTGGAGGAACCATTACCTCCACAGGAACAGCATGCATCCAAGACATATCACTGAAAATATAATGAGAAATGAAATGTCAAGGATTACCAAAAGATGTACAAGCAAGGAGGTTATACAACAAGAGACAGCTGATTTAAAAGAACGTTTATTAAGATGTGGATATTCTGAACAGGAAACTAACTATACTCTGAATAATTTTCAGAATAATCCAATGGTTAATGCCTTACCAGTTAATCCCCATAATCAGCCATCAGTGCCAAGTGTATTAAATACGAACTTGCAAACAATGGTTGATGCATCATCAAGTAACTCTAATAACCAGCCCTCAGTGCTAAATGCACAAAATACGAACTTGCAAACAATGGTTGATGTATCATCAAGCAATTCTAATAACCAGCCCTCAGTGCTCAGGGTACAAAACACGAACTTACAACCTGCGAGACTAATGTTAACATTCAGTACAGACAATAAACAGATTAAGGAAGTAATCTCAAGATTTTGGCCGATTCTAACACAAGACCACAATCTTTGTAAAATAGTGGGAAATACACCATGTTATGGCTATAAAAATAAAAAGAATATTAAGAGACTCCTATGTACTAAGGATGGCTTTGGAAAACAACCATTATTGGGAAGAAGAGGGACTTTCCCATGTGGGAACTGTATGGCATGTGGGCATATAGACAGAATAACACCTTTATACATCCAAATACTCACAAAGAATTCTCTTTCAAATGCAAAGTGACCTGTACATCTAAAAACATAGTCTATCTGGCAACCTGTAAAGACTGTACTTCCTTTTATGTTGGCAAAACTAACCAGGTTTTTAAAAAAAGGATTTTACGGCATTTGAATGATATACGGAAAGCAGAGATACATAATGCTTTGGCAGTTCATATCAAAAACTTTCCGAAACATAGCTTTCATTTTAAAGCTATTGAACAAATACACAATAAGATTAAGCGAGGAGAAATTATTAACAATACTGAATTATGTGAAGCAAGATGGATTATCAATTTGAGAGTGGATTGTCAACCGGGCTTAAATGCTTTTATACCTTTAAAACCTATTTTGAATACTAGGAGACCTAGTATTACGTAAATAGGAGGTGTGTTTCATCTTAACAAAGTTATTGGCTGCTATCTTTAAGTCTACTGAAAATCTGGAGATAGAGTTTCATCTGAAGAGAAGGTGTGTTGCATTAGTAAGGAGTTCATTGGCTGCAATGCTTTTTAAACAAAAGGCGCCATACAGCATCTAGAAGTTTATTGGTTGAAACTTGTATTAAAAAGAAAAGATGAAGTCCCTGTTTCATATGATCTGAAGAAGGTGATACTGAAAGCGCTTATCGTGTTATTTGGGACTGCTAGACAACTGAATCAACTATAACTACATTTTATATTCAAGGAATCATGTTATTTGGGACTGCTAGACAACTGAATCAAATACAACTACATTTTATATACAAGGAGACAAGGCATTTAGTTGTGTTTAAGCTTCCAGAATTTTGTTAGCCTTGCCGGCATAGGCTATCAAAGACCAACAACTAACAAAGAGTTTGTGGTGACAGTATTAATCAAGCTACTTTGTTATCATTGCATAAGGCATCTAGTATTTCTCAAAGGAACATTTACATTCATTGAGGTAAAGCATTCAGTTGTATCCAGCCTCAGGAGTTGTGAGGATTTCAGGTATTCGATATCTCTCAGTGTTTGATCCACAGGAACCACGTGAAGTAAGATATTTCCATTGTGCATATTTATGGACATCGCAATTTTGTTTATATTGCCAGCAGCTACCATTACTGATATTCACGTAGTATCAGAAATAACTGAGCATTTTGCACTTTGTGAATTCAAACTGCTTTCTAAGCGTTGATCTGTGGATGTTGCAGTTTTGCTTGAATTATTAAATAGCTACCATCGCTGACATCTATGAAGAACTAGCAACAACTAAGCACTTTTTTATTTGTGAATTCAATATATTTTTTTGGCGAAAATTTTTGACCTGAATTAATTCTACATGTGCTGAAAAGCTGAGTTTTAATTATATATTTTAATAAATAGGACCGAATGGTCTTTAGAAATTGGATTTTTGGTGAATTTCTTTATATATTTGGACCAAAAGGTTTACATATTAAAAGCTTACTGTAAAGATTTTAATCTTATGTAGCTCCAAGAAGTCTGTTAATATGGATCAAATTTCACTGTAGCACTCTGATAGTTCCCCTTGACCTTTCACCTCTGCATATTACCATCTATGAAAGAATCATCTCAAACTGATAATTTATTCCAGTAAGATTTTCTCCAGTTACATTACTAGTCATTAATTTCTAACCCATGGAGAAAGATGCAGATTTTAGAGACTAAATTACAAAGACATGCGTCTGGAACCTTCCGGGGCCTCCGCTAAAAATTTGCTTCATTCCAAGTCGGACTTTCCCAGTAAACAAATGTTAAATTAAAAAATAAATAAATAAAATTACTTCTACTTCATATTAGCCGACTTATATACTATGGTGTCTGGCATTTTCTTCAGTGTCTAAGGTACTGGAATGTTTTGTGATGCACATGAGATAATTCAGTTGATCCACTGGTGAGCAGCAGTGGTGCCTGTGTCACATGAATTGACAATTATGGAAGTCTGAGTCCCATAGAACTACAGGAGTAGCTGGTATATGTATCTGAAAGTCAAAATTAAGAAAACTGCATTTTAAACTTCAGTGGTGTGAGCCATGCAGAAAATAACTATTTAGCAACAATTTCCTGTTCAGGAATCTGCTTTCCACCACATTTTCCATGCAGAGGGTTTGCTGCTAACTAATTATATTTAACTCCAACTTAATGCATCATGAAGGTAAGAATAATTATATCTGTTCATACTCCTGCTCTCCAAACTGGAATTGTTCACAGTTCTGAGCACTGGACATTTTTATATTTCCCTGACCATCTGCGTGCATGCACATACACACATGTGCATACATACATACATACATACACACACACCACATATACATATATGCGGTGTGTGTGTGTGTGTGTGTGTGTGTGTGTGTGTGTGTGTGTGTGTGTGTGTGTGTGTGTGTGTGTGTGTGTGTGTGTGTGTGTGTGTGTGTGTCTGTGTGTGTGTGTGTAATAAATATCTGATAACCAGCTAAGTGGATGGGGTTGTTTTTTTCCAGACATGAACAGGCACAGAAGGTAAATACATTTGTCAACAAATGACATCTGACACATTATTATAATAACAAACATAAAAAAACAGACTGCAGGTACAGAAAATACATTTAAAAATGCCAGGAGATACAGAGCAGAACTGTCAAACCAGTTACAAGAACATGAGCTAACGTAGCAGTTACAAAGATAAAGTCATACATTCAAGGTTAGAACACTGATTTATGGAAAAATGTTTGTAACTGACAGTAAAGATACAAAATTACAAAACCAGCCCAATAAATAACTTACAATGGCATCCTTGATACGGGATACAGGCCCTGTACAAACATAAGCATGAAGATTTTAATATCCCCACCCACTTTTTTCTAAAGCAGTGACAACTGTAACATTCAAAATTTGAAAATATTTCACTTTATCTTTAAACTTTTCTAGGTCCAGCTCACTTCTTGTGTGGGTCAGTTTAATATGATAAAGATTAAGATAAATGGGATGACTTTAATAAATGTTTTTCCATAGTAAATAGCTGAGAGTTTTTTTTTGTAATTGGAACAAGGCTGTTTCATAGCAGACATCAATTGATAATGCTAAGAAGTTATCTTCCATTTGCAGACAACCTGCATTCTTCTAGGTATATTAGTTTAAAAATGCACTGAGCGCTAGAGTTGCCCTTGCTGTTATTTGGACCCCCCTGGCTTTCTGTAGTGAAAGGTAGTGATGTTACTTGCTGTCACAAATTAAAAGGAAGCATGTCTTGTTCAGAGCAGTTTGCTGTAACTGAGAGGAGCACTACTGGCGCTCGAGTTCCAGGTGCTCAAAAACCACCATCCTGAAGCCAGTGACTTGTGCATCTTGTCAGATAGGTGGGCTGCTGCTCATACTCAAACTCCAGTTTGCATAGCAGACGTGGTAATTTGCATGGGGGAGTTCATGGCTAAGTTACAGTACATAATTGGTGGCTGCTCCTTTACCTCAGTCTTCCATTGGCCCAGTAGGTCAGGATTTCTCCTTTTTATATCAGGGTAATGGTGACAGCACTGATCACCACTTCTTAGTATGCTAGTGGCACGTGGCACCTCTTGTGGAAAACTGCTTCAGGCCTCTGTCTTATATTAATGTCCTCGGTAGTCTTTCTCAAGTAGCCTTGGCTTGTATGGAGCTGGGTCAACATTTTTAATTCCTCTTGACACCATCTTTGCGATCTAAACTCTATCTGACTCCATGTCTGCTGCTCTAATAATTTGCAGAATAAAATGGATTAAATTTTGCACTCACACCCATTTTCACTAGTGTCAACTGTTGCACAACAGGAGTCAGCTGCTCTGCAAAACCAGTAGTGAAAAATCCAATATATATTGTGCATGACAGCGGATGAACATAGCAGTTTGAAGGGCGAAATATGGCAGCTATGTTTCCCTTCAGGTATTCAGGATGTATTTTTATATGCATGTTAGTTTGAGGGAGGTTGCATTTGCAAGGTGTGCTTTTGCATCCTGCATATTCTAGCAATGTGCATGTACTCCTGAAGATCGATTTGAGTTGAAGCAAACTTGAAAATACATCTTAAAGTGGTATGCGGTGCAAAGTCCCCACATGGGTGATACAGAGGGGGTTGCTCTTCTGCAAAAATGCTTACACTAACATGTTAGCCATTCTTTCTTCATTTCGAGTTTTACTTGAGTATATGCAGTGATGGTTTCTATTCAAAGGTATTGGGTTCCATGCTATTATGAATGCAAAGTCATGTTTAGAGTCTGTGTGTTTTGATTTGATAGTGTAAATTTGCTTCCATGCATTCCTCAATGGTCTGGCATGGCTCCTTTTCAGGATGGCTAACATATTGCAAAAAAGAACAGTGTGTGTGTGTGTGCCATATATCTGAAATGGTACAGGGGGTAGTGCTGCAGAAATGGAAGAACATAATTGTTTAACTGCAAAACTATCTTCTCTACCAAATCAGATATATTACTGCAACCAGACCATTATTTATCTGCTAATGAGCAACTATACACTCATCTGAACTCTAATAATTATGTATTCAGTGACAAAATAGACAATAGGGGAATTTGAGTTTTAAGGGGGGAAACAGATAGAGGTTGTTTCTTAAGGGTGCCAGGAAATTCCAAAACATGGACACTTGCTTAGAGAAAGAGGGAAAACTTTATTTCTCTTGACAGATGTATATGGCAGTCACCCTTTGTGTTTTTTTTTCTTTGACAGGATATTCCAGAGCCTGGGGTCAAACTCGCCAATTGCCCTGCTGCTAGCCATACTTTGCATCAAGGACAATGAGCAGAAATGCATCTTTGGATCACAAAGATTTACTTGATTCTTTAGTAATAATCAGTCCCATAAGATGTCCTTTGGACTGAAGAGAAGTCTTTACACCATGGATAGTAGAAGTAGGCCATCCTTTCATTAAACAACATTAAACAAAACAGCTGTAGCAAGCAGAGCAGTCCTACAGCAGCCTCTGGTCATCTTAGTGAGTTCTTTGCAGATAAGTTTGTTACAACATCAAAATGGAGAAGACTTAAGTGGGGATCTCAAGCTTTTTGCATTGCTATTTTGAAGCACCATCTCATCCTTTGCATGGTGTCAGGTTGTTTTATTTATATTTGTGACACAGACTATATTCTTAGAGTAGCAGTACACCCTAAATATTTATGTGAACATAGTAGCTCAGTCTTAAGTTCATCTGATATTTTAAGGATGAGAATGAGAGATCTGTCTTAGGTCCATTTGGTACTATTAAAAGAAATGGCCTTGCTCTTAATGCCATTCAGAACTTTTCTTTTGGGGCACATGCATGGTGCAATTTGAACTAGGACACTTTCCTGGAACTCTCCACTGCTAACAACTACTTAGTAAAACTATTACAAATAATAGTAGATATGGCATGGTTTTATGGGTATAGAAGTTAAAGATGTTGAATATTTACTGATGGAAGAAATGGAATGTACTGTGGAAGCTGACTATTTTGATGGAGAGATAGTTTAAAAGTCAGAAATGAGTCATAGTGATCTTCAGCATTTGCTACCAAGGAAAGCTAAAATGTTACATATGAATGTCAGTGAGGTGGCCAATAGCCTAGTGGCAACAGGAATTGCATTATAAATTTGACAGGATGATTTGATTTTTATATCTAAAGGTTGGAAATTGTCATCACTGAGGATACCAGAGCTAGTTAGGCAGAAAATGGCAGATATTCAGGCTAAATTAACAGAGACAGTTAAATAACTTGACCAAAGTGACTGGTATTTAGTGATCTGGAATACAAGGCAAGAAAATATAAGCTTAAGGTGATATGGTGTTTTGGATGGTAAAGACAAAAATATTTGTTGGATTATGGGATTGGTAAAATGGTGGAATGGGCTGGATTTGTCAAAGGCTCTTTGATCATTACACCAGTGAATTGTCTACAATTGCTAGAAAAGCAGGTTAGATACTGACTGGGATTTTAACTTGTTTCGAGAGACAGCAACTATTTTGGAAGTTATGGCAACCAGGTATTAATTTGGTTGTGGCTGGGATAATGTTGTTTGTGAAAAAACATTATTCAAAATGACTTCAAAAATAGTTTGCATTTAGCTGCTGCATTACTTGAGTGCTGGTTTAGTTAGTTGGTTCATTATTTAGTAAACCAGGAAAGCACATTGATCGGGAATGTACATTTGCAGGCAAAGCTTCCATGAAAGAATCACATTTAGAACTAAATTAAAGAGTAAAAAGGTCACACAGATAAAGCAATTAGCAAAAACTGCAATAAAAAACTAAACAAACTAGAGTTATCACTGTGTGATACCTTAAACCTTTTGCAATAGAGGCTCATGTTTCAGGTACATGGCTTCGGAATATCCATGACTTTTCAGATGTTTACTCTTCAAATCCTATTCCCTCTTTTATTACCACAAGGTTCTCTGGTGTCCCTGAATATGAAAGATGCTTACCTTCATATCCCTATCTACTTTCTTTTCAGGAATTTTATAAGTTTCTGTGTGTCTTCCTTTCATTTTCAGTTCTCTGGTTTGCGCTTTGGTCGCTCTGCTGCCTCAAGGGTATTCACAAAAGTCCTAACTCCTGTGATTTTATTCTGAAAGCTCCAAGGCATTCAGATTTTTCCTTATCTATATAACCTGTTGCTTCAGATGCCTTCTCCCAGTTGCCTGTTACAGGACCTGAAGTTCACCCTCTCTCTTCTTTAAAGTCTGAGGTTCACTATCAACTTCCAAAAGACTGAACTGACCCCCTATCAGGATGATGTGTATTTGGGATGCAGGATTCAGACACTGCCAATGTTTACCTCTCTTCCACCTCCAAAAGTTTGTCATTGACAGCCTTGTTTCAGTCTTTTCTTCCTCTGACTGCCATGCCAGGCAGGGAAGAGAAGGACATCTATCCCATGATTGGCTACAGCATTGTCACCCACTGAAATCCAGAGGGTGACAATGCTGCAGCCAATCTGACTTGAGGTACCACTGAAGCATTGTCACCCTCTGGATTTCAGTGAACCTCTCCTCTCCTTCCATGTCTAAAGAGTGAACTTGAGTGGTGGATTCAACAGTTCACTCTCAACCCAGGTCAGCACTTTCAGACTACAGTCCCTTCTCAAGAACTGTTCACCAATGCCTCAGATATGGGGTTGGGAGATTTTTTTGGTTACCTGAAAGATTAGTGTCTCTTGCATCCCCATCAGATGTCAGACCATATCAACATCAAAGACATGAGAGCTCTGATTCTGACCCTTCAAGCTTTTCACCCCATGTCGTCTCCAGGACCCTTGAATGTGTACACAGACAACACTATGGTGATGACGTGGTATGTCAAGAAGCAGGGAGACAAAAAATCTTACCTCCTCATCAGGATGTCTCTTTAGGCTTGGAAATTGGCTGTCAGTTATCATTTAACTCTTCAGGCAGCACACAGACCTTCAGACCACAATCTAGTGGCAGACTTTCTGAGCAGGTCCAAAACACAGGCTCACGAATGGATGCAGCACAAAGGCATGTTTCTGGACATTATCCATCGGTGGGGTATTCTCTAGGTAGATCTTTTTGCCTCCCCTCTGAACAGACAGCTTCCTGTCTTCTGATGCAGACTGCCATAACATCTGGCGTGGAAGACAGATGCCCTTTTTCTTCATTAGAGGGGATGTTTCTTTATGCTTTCCCTCATCTTCCTCTACTTCCAAGAGTCCTGCAGAAGATTCAGCTGGACTCCCTAAAAATCTTGCTAGTGACTCCCTTTTGGCCAAGACAGCATTGGTCCCCCCTCTCAATGCATCTGGCCAGGGGCAATCACCACAAGTTACCTCACAGGTTGGATCTCCTCACACAGGACAATGGGTTTCACATCCATCATCATTTGTCTACTCTTCAGCAGGCACTGTGGGTGACATGGTTTTGATCCCTTTCCGGCACCTCTTTTCAAAGGGTGTTCTCAGGGTTTTACAGGAGGCAAGAAAACTCTCAAACAGAATATCATATATGCCCAAATGGAAAAGATTTCCTCTCTGCTGCATTGCTTGTACTTAGGACCCTTTTTCAGTGAGGGTCCCACTGGTCCTCTCTTATCTGTGTGAGTTGCTCCAGTCTGGCCTAGCCTATTCTTCTGTGAAGATCCATTTGTGAAGCATTTCTTCTTGTCTGCTCTTGAATCCTCCTTTGACTTCTTTCTTTGAGGTCAAATAATTTCTTAAAAGTGTCCTGGATATTAGGCCTCTAATGAAACCTATTCCTCCTCCTTGGGACCTTAAATTTGTGTTGAAAAATTTGACCCAGGCTCATTTTGAGCCTGCAGATTCTGCTGTTTTGCAACATTGTACCTGGAAGACTGTTCTGCTGCTGGCTCTTATTTCTGCTCGGATGGTTTCTGAGCTCCAGACCCTTATGGCCATTCCTTCTTTTTTTTTTTTTGTTTTTTCACAGAGACAGGGCTTCCCTTCAGTTAATCCTTCTTTTATGCCCAAAGAAGTAAATGAGTTGTCCTTGAATCAGTCAGTACAACTCCCTTCCCTTTTCCTTTCTCCTCAGTTTACTAGTGAGAAGGTCCTGCATACCTTGGATTTGCACAGACAGGTCAGGGTCTCTTTGAATAAAACTAAGGCCATTCATAAATCTGATCAGCTTTTTGTTTCTTTTCATCCTGGGACATTGGGTATGGCTGTATTTAAGCTAGCCATCTCTTCCTGGATAGCTAAGGTCATTTCCTTTTGTTATTCTTTTCATGGCAAATCTCAGTCTGCTTTAGTTAGAACTCATTCCACTAGGACTGTTACCTCTCCTGGTGCCTTCTTCAAGGCGTTGGACACCAATTCCATCCTTGAAGTTGCTGCTTGGACTACACTGCTTACCTTTCCTAAACATTATAAGTTGTATTTGCTTTCTATAGCCAGAGCAGGTTTTGCTGAAACCATTTTATGTGGGTTCGTTGAGGGGTCTTCTTAGCCTTCCACCTCACATTCTGTCTGTTTCTTGAGATTTTTTACTCTCCCTTCTGTTATGGATACTGCAATAGTGATTTCTTTAGCTTATTTTTCCTTCTGAACGTGCATGGACTCCTTTGTCCTATGGAGACTGTTCGCTGCTAGGGCAATTCAGTTCTGGGTAGTTGCATCCATACATCCTTTTTATGCCCTACATTCTGTATGGGGAGCATAAATGTTATGTACAGTGCATAAAAGATCATCAGGCATTTGTATACTGGCTGAGCATTGGGCTGCCCTGTGCGGGCGATCCCTTCTGTTTTGGAAACTGCAACAGTGAAGAGAAGGACATCTACTGCTATTGTAAGATTTTTATACAAGTGTACTTTCTTTGGGGAGGAGTTAGTTTCTGATGTAGCAGACAGCATGGGATATAGTTTGGTGTATGTTGATGTTATGTCTGAAGGCTAGGGCAATAAGGAGGCCATATTCCAGTTGTGCTAGGAGGATACCTTTACTGATGGCTGTCCTGGTGGTTCCAAAAAGAAAGGGAGAGATTTTCTTGGGCCAGAACAGCAGAGGGTTTATTTTTGCTCTAGTTTAAAACAAATGTAAGTTAAAATAATTAAATGTAAATGGTCATTTCCTGTTATTTTAATGGTAATTTGAAATGGATAAGTCTTGGTATTTGATAATCTTGATGATGAGAAGGAGAAAATAAAGGACCTGCCAATGAGAGTGGTGCAATTAAAGATTGAGCAAAAACAAGAAAGGATTTACTTAGATGGGAGCCACTGATACAGTGGAAAAAACAGGCAATGAATGGGAATAATGACTGAGTCCTGTTTTTTGAAGCTATGCCTGGCACAAAATTGTTAGATTTTATTTTATTTATTTATTTTACACTTGTTGACCGGGCTAGTCTAGCTGGATATATGTCCATTTTCAGTAGAGGCCCGGGGAGAAAAGCTCCAGGTGATTAAAAAATGCAGTTTTAACATACATACAGAGACAGTGGCATATACAATCAAGATTATGATAAAAGGGCTAGACATAAAAAAAGGTTAAGACAAAGGTATATACAGTCAATATGCAGCATGGTACAAAGGTAAGGTACAGAAGTTATACTTTTTGCACCAAGAGGAATTAAATTCAAAGTGTCTATTGGTTACAGTTCCTGCTTTCATTGGCAGTAAGCAGCATTTAACTAATATAAAAAAGTAGAATTTAAGATATGATACAAAATAAAGGAGAAAGGATTAGTCAGGGTTGCTACAAGGGCATAACCAGTGTGATTTCAGGTGTCTTTTGAGTGTTTGTTTAAAGAGTGGCAAGGAAGGAAGTGATGTAAGATCATCAGGTAGAAGGTTCCAGGAAGGAAGTGATGTAAGATCATCAGGTAGTAGGTTCCAGGAAGGAAGTGATGTAAGATCATCAGGTAGTAGGTTCCAGGAAGGAAGTGATGTAAGATCATCAGGTAGTAGGTTCCAGTTTTTACCAGCTATGTTAGAGAGCAGTGAGTCCCCTGCCAAGTTGTTGGACTTACTTATGCTGACTAGTTGTTTATTAGAAGATCGTAATGAATTAAGATTTTTATACGGGATTATAAAGTTTGAAAATATAGGGGTGTTGTTTGGGTGATTTAGGATCTTGTGGGCTATGGTAAGTTGAGACAGTTGTAGCAGGTTTTGTAGATCAAGCCAGCCCAACTGCTTTAGATTCAGACAGTGATGGGTTCGGAAGGGATTACCAGTGGCAAATCTGTCGATGTGATTATAAGAGCTGGCCAGTTTGAGAAGATAATTTTTAGACAGGTTAGTATATATGGGGGAGGCATAGAGAAGTGTAGAGATAAGATGGGAGTGGGCAATGGTAGATCTTGCTGCTGGTGTAAGGAATAGTTTAATCCTGTATAGGGACCCCATTTTTCTGTTGACTGTTTTTATAGTGTTATTAATATGGGTGTCAAAGTTAAGATTGTTGTCTATTGTAATACCTAGGAGTTTGGTGGTAGAGTCAGGGGATATGAGGGTGCCATTATTAGATACGACTGAGAAATCAATGGGGAGGACTTGCGAGTAGGTGTAAAGAAGAGGAGCTTTGCTTTTTTGGGATTGAGGAGGAGGAGGCAACGTTTTGAGAACCAGGTTTGCAATGTGTTAAATACTTTCTGAGTTAGGGATTGCAGTTCTGATACAGAGTTGGCTGAACATATGAGCGTTGAATCGTCTGCATATTGTATGCAGGTAGCTTCAGGAATAGCTTGGAGAGGTCCTAGAATGGACCCTTGAGGGACCCCGAGGATTACTGGTAGGTGGGAAGATAAAGTATAGAGTTTAATGTGCAGCTTAGCAAAGCGGATGAGTCTGTTGGCAATGATACATTAAACAAGAGTATCTGTAGTAGAGGCAGTGTTAATATCTGAATTTGTGATGAACAAGTTAAGCCCAGTGTGTGCTCTTGCTGAGTCTGCCATGAAGACATTGTTTCACTTTACTCAACATTTTATTCCTGTTAGAACAAGTCTGCTTCCTTGTTGAATGTTTCAGCTACATGTGGATTGGATATAACATTGCATTCACGTTAATTAAAGGTAGGAATGGAAGGTGACACATAGTCCAAAAAAAGGAAAAAGAAAATTTGAATTTGTTTCCCATAACTTTATTTGAAAATACATCATAATAGCACCTGGTGCTGTTTAACCATGTTTAAGATTCAAAAGATTCAAAAGAAACGTTATTATCATTTAGGAAATACAAGTGCTATCTAAACAAAATTTCAAGTGTCAGCTCTTTTACAGAAAAAAAAACAAACACAAAAAGACAAGATATGATAGGTATTAAAGAATAAATAATAACTATAGTACAAAAGTAAATATCTCGGTAGCTGATGCACATGCTTGTACACTATTTATATACACTGGACAACACTGACTACTAAATGATTAACACATGAAAAGAAAATTACACTAGACCCAGAGGTGAGACTGGATGATATTGCACATATGACATGATTGGAATTGCACTTGAATGAGAATATATTAATTTTAGTATGCAATAAATAAATAGAATTACTGTATGGAAGAAAAAAGGGAAAAGAATAAGAGCTTAACAATCTATTATAGTTTTGATACATCCAGAATTACGTCTGCATTAATGAGTGTTATTGTAGCTGGATAAAAACTGTTCATGAATCTGGAGGTCCTGCAGCAGATACTCCGTAACCTTCTACCAGATGCAAGTTTAGTGAACCAGCCATACACTGGATGAGACATGGTGCACAATATTTTTTTGCGAGACCTCTTTTTACATCTTATTTCAAAGAGCTCCTGTCAGCTAGGAAGACTAGTGCCCATGATCTTTTCTGCTGTTCTTATTAATCTTTGCAGCTTCTTTCTTTCAGCCATTGTGCGGTTACTGAACCATACAGTGCAGTACCTGGTGATAATGCTCTCAATGGCTCCTCTATAGAAGGTATTTAGCATTCATAGAGAGCTTTGCTTTTCTAACCTTCTTAGGAAGTGTAGTCACTGATGGGCTTTTTTAATTAGCTGGCCTGAGTTTGCACTCCAATAAAGATCCTCTGTTATATGTACCTCCAGGACTTTGCAGTTTGCATTCTCTCCACTTCTCCACCATCAATCTTGAGGGGCAGGTGAATGGCAGACTGTTTTTCTGAAGTCAATAATGATTTATTTTGTTTTATTGACTTTGAGGCCCAAATTGTTGTTATTGCCCCATTCAGTCAGGGAGCTGACCTCATTCCTACACCCACTCTTGTCATCACCACTTTGATTCCCACCACTGTGGTGGTATCTGTGAATTTGATGATGTGGTTGTTGCTAGCTTTCAAAGAACAGTCATGGGTAAGGACTGTGAACAGTAGAGGACTCATCACACACCCCTGGGCTACTCCAGTTTTGATTGTAATATTCCCTGAAGTGTTGCTACCAGCGAAGGTCCTTTGTGATCTTCCAATCAGGAAATCGAGGATGCAGTTGCACAGCCTTTTACTTATGCCAAGATTGATTAGCTTTTCTATAAATTACATTGGAATCACTGTATTGAATGCCAAGCTGAAATCTATGAATAACAGCCTGACTTAGTTGCCCTTCTCTTCAAGATGCGCCAATGTGAGGTGACGTTTGGGGAAGTACTGTAGTAAAATGCCTTTTAATCAGTCTTTTGAGGCATTTTTTTACATCTGATGTAAGGGCCACCAGCCTATAATCATTCAGGCAGGTGGGGTTGTCTTTTTTGGGCAGAGAGATTATGTTGGCAACTTTGATACATGCTTGTACTATTTCCTGGACAAGTGAGGTATTGAAGATGTCTGTCTGGACTATACTGAGTTGGTCTGTACAACCTTTCAATACTTTCCCCATAATGTTATCAGGGCCAACAGCCTTCCTGGGGTTTACTTTCTTCATCTGGTCCCTTACATCCACAACAATGAAGTTGAGTGTGAAGACTGGTAGAGAAGGGGTGAAGGCTGCCAGCCTAGTCAAATAGAATTTGAGACATAATTCTGGCATTTGTAAATATAAATGTAAAATACAGGCTTGTGTCTTAAATGTAAAGAAATGCTGTTTCAACAATGTGGCAACATTGCCATCTGCTGTAAAGAAAACTGAGTCAAGCATTTCTTATTGGTCCTTTGAAATTAAAATTACTTTATGTCTATTCCTTTGAAGTTAGAATTTGGAGTCGATGAATCTGGAGTAAACATCCTGCCTATTGTTTTAAGGCTAAAGTTAATGACCAGAATTTACATGTGGAATGTCCTTTATTGATCTAAGTGTACAAGAATGTAAATGCAGTTTCTGTGTGACCTGGGAACCAGGAAAGTATAAACCAATGATGTAATGTTTTATCAGAACTGCACTTTCAATTTAAACAGCAAGAACCAGGGATTATTAAGCATTTCTTGGATATCTAACTCAGCACTCTGCCTGTTGTCTTAGGTAAGTTATGGCAGTAATTACTACCGTATAGTCTGGGTAAAGTGGCACAGCTAGAGAATCTGTGTCAGCCTTTCCCAGGAGTGTCTGTGAAGTTGTATAAATGCTTATCTCAAAGTGTGTGTGTGTCAGCTACTTGGGCAGGGACATGAAGCACTGGTTGGACAGAGAGGGTACTGGAGGTTAGCCAGCCATCTAGGCTGAGATCTGGACCCTATAGCTGTGCCTGTGGGGAGTCTTACTGGGGATCTGGGGAGCAAGGGAGCAACCAGCCTCAGCCTGACTGTGATCTCTGTGTGCACTTAAGGGAAATTGTACTTTACTGTATGTATTTATTATCCTTTCCTCTTATATGACATGCCCTCTCTGGTGTTAGTGGTGAGGATTGAGGCTCCTTGATTGCTGGACCAGGGCACGGGATTCACATTGAGTACTGCTTCCTTTTGGTCACTGAGAAGCTTTACAGCCTCCAGGTTGTGTTTCTCTTCAAACCTGCCATAAAATGTGTTTAGACTGTCCAGAAATTCAGTGCTTTCATCACACTGAGCTGACTTGGTCTTGTAGTCAGTTAGCTGTTGAATACCATGCCAAAAGCTTCTTGAGTCTTTTGCATTCTCAAAGCATCCTTGTATCCTCTTTTCCTTCTCTCTCTTAGCCTCCTTGATACCCTTTTTTAGATTAGCCCTTGCCACACTTAGACCCTTCTCATCCTTTGCCCTGAAAGCAGTGTTTCTTGCCATCAGCAACTCGTACACCTTGCTGTTTATCCATGGTTTTTGGTTGGCTCTTACTTTAATATTTTTTGTTTGTTACATCCTCCATGCATTTAGATATATAAGCCACAGTTGTCTTAGTATATTCATCTGTGTTCACCAGATTATTCAACGTGGCTACCTCCCTGAAGACATCCTAGTTTGTGGTATCAAAGCAGACCCTGAGACTTTCCATGCTTCCTTCATGCCAAACCCTAATTTGTTTCACAGTGGGCTTATCTCTGATCAAGAGAGGTTTGTAAGCTGGTATGAGTTTTGTGGATGTGATCAGAGCCACCCAGGTTTGGTTGTTGTACAGTTCTGTATGCCCCTTTAATGTTAGTGTAAGCCTTGTCCAGAGTATTTGTTCCCCTTGTGGGAAAATCCACAATTTGGTAGTAATTGGGTAGCACCTCCCTGAGATCTGCTTTGTTGAAGTCACCAGCTATAATAAATACACAGTCAGAATTCTTGCATTGCAGCTCACATATAGTATTATGCAGTATATTCAGTGTTTCAGTGGTGTTAGCACTCAGTGGTATATATATATATATATATATATATATATATATACAACTGCTACATAGACACCATTTTGTTCTCTGACACATAAAAATCTCTGCATTTCAGTATTAGAAATTCCACATTTACAGAGCAATGTTCATGCACAATGTTACAGTTTTTGCACCAGCTAATATTCACAAAAATGCACACTCCATCTTCCTTAGCATTTCCACACAGAGCTAGGGTCCTATCAGCTCTGAACAAAGTGTAACCATCAGGGAGGGATTAGAGCACTGTCACTAATCCTGTTATTTAACCAAGTCTCTTGTGAAGATTAAAAGGAATTGCTCACCTTGTTTGTGGTGTTGAGCTCAAGCCAGTGAAAGTCCATCTTGTTGTCTAAAGAGCATACATTTACTAACAGATTTGAGAAAAGTGCGGGCCTGTGAGGGTTTATTTTCAATCTGGCAGCAATTCCAGCTCTGCATCATCTTTTTCTGGATTTGTTACATCTCTTCCTTTTGGGTCTAATCCTGATTGTTCCAGAGCCTTCCATTTCCTGATTTAGGTACTTTGAAGCTCATTTTTTTACGATGCTGAGTTCCAGCAGTTCTGTGAATCTTGTAGGTCCCAGATGTTCCGTAGTGTGCAGGGAATCCAACCAGAATGACAGCACGATCAAATACTTGATTTCCAGAAGTTTAAGCCACGGCATTACATTGAAGCTAATACAGGCATTGTTTTACAACAGTACCCCCACAGTTGTTTCGCACATGAATGGACGTGGTCAGAGTGATTGACATGCCTAGTTGCTCTGATGTACTATACAAATGATGCATGACTGACATACTGTGCAGATTTCTTGGTGATATCAAGAATATTCATTGTCTAATCATAGTTTACCCTTTTGCTCAATGTAGTGAGATCTAGGACTTGGTATATTTAAGAAGCCCCCCTGCAAAAAGTGAGGGGGGAAAAAAAGGTAATATTTTACTATAAATAAGACCATTATAAGACCATGTGCTGGGTCTTGGGTGGGGTTTGGGCGGACCTATAGGGCTAACAAGTGCAGCTATTATGACTAGATACTGTTAATGTTTTTAAGGCTGTAATATATGATTAAATCTTTATTAATGATAATGAAAGGCTGTTTTACAGATGTTCAATAACAGTAATCAGTTAAATATATTGATGTGCACTCTATTTCACAACAAGACTTTTAATAAAGGGTTGTTGTGAAAGTATGGTAGCTGTTACCCAAAGGGAAACATCTGAATACTTATTTAAGAATTCTTATTTAATAATTACTGTTATGTTAAATTTTCTTGGGAGCATTAATAATTACTATTCACAGGTTTACAGGTGAATACTAGGCTATCAGTCTGCAGACTACTGCAAGCTTACCAACAGTTCATTTCTTCACAATGTATAACTTGCAGTTTTGATAATGCCCACAAAGTGTAAATAATGGGATAACAGTGAAATCTGGATAAGAATATTAAGTAGTGATATAAATATTGAAAGGAATTGCATAAAGAAAAGAGCGGTGAGCAATGGAAAATATGCAAGGACAAAGTGGCCAGATTGTTTTGGCATTACAAAAAATGTTCAGATATGTGGAAGAAGAAAGGATATTGACAGTTACCCCTCTGTACAAGTTAAAAAATGGGATAGATTCTCAGTACTGCTGTTGTGTTTTATGGATGAGGAAATATTTATTTATTGACATATGTAGACTGGAAAAGTACACTCGGTCAGGAACCCATTTTCAGTGGAGGCCCGGTGAGAAAAGCTCCACAATTAATACAGAGAAAAAAAATAAAGATTTAACAATATTGATAAATGTAGATTCCAATATTTACGAGACTTATAAAATTTAGACAAAAAAATTGGTAATCAGAACATAATAGAATCACAGATAACTATAGTCCAGTACATGAGTTCATTATTAAATGTTGGCATTGCATAATACATGGCAGTTCTTGCAGGACAAATAGCGGTACTTTAGCTGCATTACCAACATGGTAGTAGTCATTTGAACTGAATGTAGATTAGTATTAATTAGGAAAGATTTTATGGTGGTTTGATTGTTTTGCAGTTGCAAGAGAGGTTATTTAGGAAATATGTTTTTAATGCTGATTTTCATGTCTTTGTACAGTCTGTTTGGGTAATATGGGAGGGTAAGGAGTTCCACTGTTTTGCAATGCTATGGGAGAACAAACATTGTCCAGCTCTTTTATTGGGTTTGGTTACACTTAATAGCAATTTTTTGGAGGATCTAAGTGTACATGTAGGAGTATAAGTTTGCAGTATAGAGGAGAGTGCTGGGCAGGTATTTGGTTTATAAATTAGTTTATGGGCTAGCATTAATTGGGTATAACAGAGGTAGTTGGAGAATTCAAGCCAGCTCAGTTCAAGGATTGCTTGGCAGTGGTGTGAGCGGTTAGGCTTTCCTGAGGTAAATTTAGCTATTTTATAGTAGCAAGATTGAAGTTTATTGCTGAGGGATTAGTGAAGGTTAGTAAAGATGGCATTACCAAATAGAAGGGAAGGGATGAGTAAGGTATTTGTTAGTTTTGTTTTGGTGTGATTGTCTAACTAGAGTTTATGACGATAAAGTTTGCCTAATTTAAAGTGTGTTTTTTTTATTGCATTAAGAATGTGTGATTCAAAGGTGAGTTTGTCGTCTATTGTAATGCCTAGTTCTATTTCTGTTCTGTCTTTAGAAAGGATTTTGAAATCTATATCTGGTGGTTTTGAAGAGAATAGTAGAAGTTTTTTTTTTTGGGTGGCCACGGTGGTGCATCGGTTAGTGTTGTCACCTCACAGCAAAATGTTCTCCAGTTCGATCCTCGGCCTTCTGTGCAGAGTCTGCATGTCCTCCCTGTGGCCACGTGGGTTTCCTCCAGGTGCTCCAGTTTCCTCCCACATCCCAAAGACATGCTATAGGTGGATTGGACACTCTAAATTGGCCCTAGGCATGAGTGTGTGTGCCTTCTGTGGAAGGTTGGGCGCCAGGCTGGCAACTCAGCACCGTAAAACTTGACTGCCAGTCTTGAGCGGACAGGTGATCCGCTGTGGCGACCCCTAACCGGGAAAAGCTGAAAGAAGAAGAAGTTTTGTTTTTTTGGCATTTAGCTGCAGTTGTGCATTATTTAGCCATGATTCTATTTCTGTAAATGCATTTTGAGTAACTGTGAGGAGGTCAGAGAAATTATTTTAAGGTAGATATTATTGTCGAATCATCGGCATATTGGATAATAGGTTTATCATAAGTTCATAGTTTAGTACTAAACTAACTGCCCTTGCGAGCCACTTTAAGCCTAGCCAGTTATCCCTTGTGAGACTCAAACCCTGCACCTTGTGTTTGTAAGGCAAACACCTTAGTCATTAAGCCACCCTCCCAACCCAAGAGAGTGATTTATAATATTTCCCAGTTTGGAGGCTTTGCGAATGTCATTGATAAAGATATTGAAGAGTAGTGGTCCCAGAATGGAACCTTGTGGGAATCCTATGCTATTTGACAGATAGTCAGATTGGACGTTATACCATCTTACTGATTGCTGTCTATTGTTTAGGTATGACATAAACCAGTTGAGGCATTCGGGGGAGCAACCAAGTTTTGTTAGTTGGATTAGAAGTTTAGTATGTGATACTGTGTCAAAAGCATTAGATAGATCCAGTAAGATTACTGAAGTAGGCTGACCAGTATCTAAGGCTTTATTGACACCATCAGTGAATGAGAGTAGGGCTGTAATAGTGCTGTGCCCTGGGTGGAAGCCGTGTTGGGTGGGAGACAGTAGATCATTATCCATGAGGTTTTTCAGTAATTGTGACTGTACAAATTTCTCAAGGATTTTGGATAATGGGGAAAGTATAGAGATAGGGTAATACTTTGAGAGGACATGAGAGTTTCTACCTTTGTGTAGTGGAGTAATAATAGATTTTTTTCCATAAACGTGGGACATAATATTCTGAAAGAGAGTGATTTATAAGAATCCTAACTGGGTATGCAATTCCATTTGTTGCTAGTTGTAAATATTCCGGAGAAAGGTTATCAGCAGACAGAGAGCATGGTTTGAGTTTATGTAAGAGTCTGCATATAAGAGAGGTGGGAACTGGCTGAATAGTAAATGAAAGAGTTGTGGGTGGATTGGAATATATGTCAGGAGTGTGTAGTGTGTTGCCATTTTGTATGGAATTATTTGTATTTTGGGAGTCTGGGTTTATGCTCATTGAGGAGTCTTTGACTAACTTTTGAATGGTGGTAATGAAGTGGGTGTTAAAATAATGAGAAATTTCCTGAGTCTTTTCGGGTGCAGGAGAAAGATTTTGTAAAGTGCCAGGATTAAGTAAAGTGGAGATGGACTTCCAGAATTGTTTTGGATTATTTTGAAAGGTTGATAGCTTACAGGAGAATTAGTTTTTTTTTTTTTTTATCTTGTATGGCTAGCTTCTTTGCTTTATTTCTGAGTTGTTTGTAATTAATTTCATTTTGTTCTGTTCTATCTTTTTGCCAAGTTTTCCATGCTTTATCTCTATGAAGGAGGCTTTGTTTGGTCACTTTTGTTAGCCATGGGGTGTGACTCACTTTTGTTCGCTTGCTACGTATGGGGGATAGGCTATTAAAAGTATCCAGAAAGAGCCTAAATGTATCCAGAAAGCTTATTAAGTGATCAACAGCCTCATCTAAGGGGAGCATTTTTAGTGGGAGCCAGCTATGAACTTTTAAAATACTTATGAATTTACTTTGGTCAAAGTGAGTGGGATTCCTGGATGTTTTATAGGAGTGTGCTTTGACTGTTTGTGGGTGAGTCCTGTGGGTGTATGCTGGGAGGTGGTTACTTAGTATATTGGGTAAGGTTCCAGAGTTTGAGAAGTTGTGAGGATGGGTAACTAATATCCGATCTAAGATATATTCTGATCCTGTGGATAGGCCGTGGGTAGGAGTTTTGATAAGCTGAGTAAAGGTATTTAGGTTTATCCTATTGGCAGGAGCGTTTGAGGTTAGATTTTGCCAATTAATATTTGTGTCTCATAGGATTATAGTTTTATTTGATGCATTAAGGTTTATCCAGGATAGGAATTCCTCCAGGATGGGAATATTCTGGCCTGGGGGGGGGTGGATATAAACTACTGCAATAGGTAGGTTTTTATTGCCATTAATACAAAGAGATGATAGGACAATTTCTAGACTTCCAAAAGTAGGGACTGGTTTGGGATAGTGTGTGAAGGTAGGTTGAGGGAGTTTTGATAGATTAATACAACACCGTCACCCTTTTTGTTGAGTCTATCAGATTGAATTATGTTGTAGCCTGGTGGAAGAATTTCAGTGTCTGAAATATGGGACTTTAGTCATGTTTTAGTTACTGTGACAACATTTGTGGTATGAGTAGTTAGCCATGCATGAAATTCTGCAATTTTATTACAAATACTGCAAATGTTTATTGTTATTAAATGTAGCTGATGCTGTTTTGGATTTGTATTGGGTTTTTGGGGATGGTTTGGACCACGGTTGGGGTGGATATCCCCACACTTGGGGTGGATATCCCCACACTAAGTTAGTGAGAGGAGAAGGTGAATAATAGTGTAGTTACAATTGTTCCTTAGAAGGGGTCTGGGATGTTGTGTGAGGCAAAGTTTAAGTTTGGAGGTGGTAGGGAGTGATTTTGTTTGCATGAGGTTGTGGGTGCAGGTTATGATTAAAGAGAGTGAGATGTTAGAGTAACTTTTACTGTTGTCTGATAAAGGTAGGGTGCGCGTGCTGGATAATTGTGGTGATAGGTTTAGAGTGGTGTGAAAGGAGGTGACATGGTGTAGTAAGCCTAAAAGAGCAGTGTAGATGAGAATGAATAAGAGGAACTTTATGTGGTGGAGTGTCGTGATGTGGGAAGCCATCCCAAGGAAGATAGTAAGTATGTGGTAGTAAAGTAAAGGGGTGTGTCTTATGAGTTGTAGGGGAGGATTTTGATGATGTAATGAATGGGAGGGTTTAGGAGAGTATAAATGTAATGAAAGATGGGTTGGGTGGGAATGGGGGTAGGGGAGTGAAGTGAGCCCAAGCATAGTGAGGGCGAACAAAGCAGGGGTACACCGGACCGAGCAGTGGCAAGAGAAACAATCAGTAATTGCAGAGCAGCCAAGATGAAAGGTTTTACCAGTAAGCTAAAACAGAGAGAAGGTGAAAGGTGGGACCAGAGTTAACAAAGTAAGGTGAAAAGGGAGCAGGGAAGAGCCAAGGGAGAGGAAGAAAATAACTTGAAAAATAGGGGGGGGGGTTCTAGAAAGAGTAGGTATGAAATGGTATGAAATGGTAGGTTAGGCAGAGTAGGTAATGGGGAGTTGAGGTAAGCTTAAGGGGAGTTAAGAAAGCAGATAATCGTGGTACGCAAACTAGAAGAAAGACAGTAGGAAGGCAGGGTTTGAGATAAATGCAGAGAAGGTCGGACAGAGATGAACAGTGGGTCTAATAAATTAAGGCTAGGTAAGACAATAGAGTATACTAGAATACAGACTTAATAGGGAGGGACGGGAGCTGAATGTTTAAGTGGTGGGTGTTGGTGAAGTCTAGCGGTGAGCAGGGAACCATTTGGGGATTACAAAGAATACAGTTATAAGATAAGCAGGCATAAGTTAACTTCTGAGGTAGGTGGGCTGGTAAATACTACACTCCAGAGGCTGGCCAAGGATGATAGGTCCAATTAAATGTTGAGGATTCCCAGGGCCTTAGAGGTGGGACACAGTACTATGAAGAGGGTAGGTGCCCAGGCTGTATGCAAGGCATTAGTATCTTAGCTTCTGAGGCAGGTGGGCTGGTAAATCCTACAGTCCAGAGGCTGGCCAATGATGATGGGTCCAGTTAAATGTTGTGGATTCCCAGGGCCTTAGAGGTGGCGCACAGTACTATGTAGAGGGTATGTGCCCAGGCTGTATGCAAGGCACTTGTATGTTAGCTTCTGAGGCAGGTGGGCTGGTAAATCCTACAGACCAGAGGCTGGCCAAGGATGATGGGTCCCGTTAAATGTTGTGGATTCCCAGGGCCTTAAAGGTGGAGCACAGTACTATGTAGATGGTAGGTGCCCAGCCTGTATGCAAGGCACTAGTACCTGGTGGTCTGTTTCACTTGTATGTTACAATCAATTCACAAAGTCCCAAAATCGGTGAGGATTCACCACCAGAGATGCTAAGTGGGTGGAGGGAGAGAAAGTGCTAAGAAAAAAAATATTTTAAAGCTCTAAGAAAAAAATGTTTTATAAGGTGCCATTGTCTCCTTTCTTTTATGATGCCGATGGGTCATGAAGAAGAAGACTGTGGTTAAACCAGAGCAAGAAACAGTCTGGAATAGGATGTAAAGTAAAGGGAATACAAGGTATGATGTATGTAATGGTGGCTGTTAAGGGTGTTAGAATGAGCACATTTTTAATGTGGAAACTAAAATGACAACTCAAAGTAAAGCACTGAAAGGGAAACAAAGAGTGAACTACAAAGAAAGAAGTGAGACTATAAGGGAGGAGCATTCTGGGAGGGCATTGTAGGTTATTAGAGCAGTTATATGAGGTAAAGTTTGCTTGTTTAATTGTCTGAGGGTACCTAACAAAAGTAGGAAGGATGCACTGTGAATGACAAAGTGATGACAGCAGATAGTTTACTGAGGGGGGTAGATATTAACCTGAGGTTAATAAACACATATGTAAGAAGAAATTAAAGGGTGGTACAGTGGTGTAGCACACAGCATTGTTACCTCTCAGCTGAGGTGCCTTCTCTGTGGAAGCTGCGTGTCCTTCCTGTGTTCACAAGGATTTCATCCCTCATTCCAATGCAGTACCTGGATTGGACACTCTGAATTGGCCATAGGTGTGAGTGTGCATGCGAGTGTGTGGTATGGAAGAACAGCCATGGCAGGGCTAGCCACCTAGTGGTGTGAACTTCAGCTCTAGATGATTGCCACTATTGAAGTAGCGCCCTGATCCCATATGCAAAAATAATAAAAAGGGGGTTGTGGGTGAATGGATGGATGCAAGGAAAAAGTTAAAGAGGAGTGAATGAAGTTATTAAGATGTAAGATGAAGACATTACATTAGTAAGAAGTTGTCCAGCTTTCATTTTTACCCAAGTGGGATAAAGAACATATGTATGAAATATGTATGAAAGTTATGGTTTACAGTCTTAATGCTGTAGAAATTAAATATTCAGAAACAGGCTGGAATAGTGTTATGCTATGTTATGTTATGCTATGTTATGTTATATGGTATGCTACGGTATGGTATGGTATGGTATGGTATGGTATATTATGTTATGGCATGTTATTTTCATTTGTTTAACAGCATTATCTGATTAGGCCAAAACTAATTTTTTAAACAAGAACATCTTTATTAAATTATCACTTATGACATAGGCAATCATACATTTATATAAATGAAAGCAAACCATATTGACATTTTCAGTTGCAAACATTACATACCGAATATAATTTTCTATACAGTCATTGTCAATCAAACATTACATAGCTCATTCAATTCCTGCCTTCCCTTAAACCTCATTCCTCCTCCAAAACATTATTTTGCATATAGTTTTCCCAAAATTCCCATTTTTTCTATGTATTTGCTCCTATCCTTTTCTAAAGATCCCACTTCCAGTTCTTTTGTCTCTGTTATTATATTCACTTCTTCTAGTACAATTGGTTTAACTTTGATTTCCATTTTCTAGTGACTGCTTTTTGACAGCCAGCAGAATTAAACTCAGTGAGGTCTTACCATGTCTCAGCAATTCTGATTCTGTTTCACAGCTCAAAAAAAAAACAATAATTTCCTTAGTTATATAATTTACTCACCCAGTATTTCTGACAGAGTAGCCTGCAGAGATTTTTTAAAGTCTGCCAACTCATTATACTCTCAATTATCTCTTCCTTCCATCACACACACATACTAATGTTTGACTGCTATCCACCTGAGGAAAACATCTTTAGACTCTGCTTGAGGTTTAAAAATAGCTATACAAACACTTGCAAGCAAAACTGCTAAATCTTCTGGATTTTGTTGCATATTTGGGAGCTGTACATACATCCTCCCATTGTCTCTTTGTGAATTGCTTATCCATTCTCTCTCTTGCCAGTTCTTTATAACCTCCTCTGATTTATTCATACAGTTCTTTATAACCTCCTCTGATTTATTCCTACAGTTATCATGCAGTATTTTATATGCCCTACTAACTATCCCTTTTTAACAGCAGCTTCTGTTCTAGATTGCACTAAAAACTCTACCAGATCAGGTCTTTCTCTTAGGAACCCCCAATTCCTTTCTCTTTGCCTAGCCTCAAATATCATTCCTTGATAGGGAAGGCGATTTCTAGCCTGCAGTCCAAGTGTTTTCT